>NW_027500941.1:0-77927 GCF_021521415.1 Bidens hawaiensis
CCACCGCAAAATAATGACGACATGGTCCAAAAATAGCATCTACACAGCCATAATAATTTCGTTCAGAAATAGTGGTGGTTGTGTAAATGCTATTTTAGAGTTCGTTATTATTACAAAATAAAACCGTATGTTGGCGGAAAATTAATGACGACGGGGTCCGAAAATAGCATTTACACAGGCATAATAATTTCGTTCAGAAATAGTGGTGGCTATGTACATGCTATTTTGGAGTCCTTTATTATTACAAAATAAAACCATTTGTTGGCTGTGTAGATGCTATTTTGAACATATGTGCTACCAGTGCAGCTGTCGAGAGCTGGCAGAACACTTTAGTAGTTCCGCCTTCATAAATCCCAACAGTGTCGTTAACGGGGATTATGGGGATTGTGGGGATCAGCACTGGTCAACCACATAAAAAAGTCTCGTATCAACCTACTTGGGTTGTCCAATATCAACATAGATTTCAGCGCTGCACCCACTTGGGGTTCATCTAATAATCTTTGGTTTTTGATGAATTCAGTGTCACCCCAAATTGTCGCCTTGTTGATGTTAACCGATCAGTGACTTGATAATATCAGCAAGGGCTGACACAGCTGTAGGAGGAGATATGCGGGCATAAATGTACCTGTTTAGGGTACATTATTTAAAGTTACATGGTGTATCATGCCAGATTTGACATCCCGGCGACTAGAGTGCCGTGACCGACACAAATTTGCTAACTTTCTCGGTGGCTGGAATGTTGCGGCAAAGATTTGCTATGTAGATGATATTTTTGAGTAGTTATCCAGAAGAACTGCTAATAAGCCCGAAGATTATTAGGAAATAGCCGTTGTATAGATGCTTTTTGATGTAATTATTCAAATTTGTAATTTTTATTGGTTTAATATAAAATTTGTGTTATTATTATTAGTCTACGATTTTGTATAAATATTATTAGGGTACTCACAATATATAAAAATTATATAACATGTTTTATTTTGTATAAATATTACTCAAAATATTTAAAAATTTTATAATATTATTTTAAAATCAATCCGCCACTGATAGACCTATCCGTGGCGGATTTAATTTAAAAAGTAATCTGCCACGGAGAGGTCTATCCGTGGCGGATAGTCCCACAGATACATCTCTCCGTCTCTCATCAGTTACACTATCAAACAAAAACAAACACACACCCATCTGTCTGACCCGTTTCCGTTTGACGTAAGCTATTCGAGATCCGACCCAACAACATCAAGGTAAGTAAAATACTTGTATTATACTCTAGTTTAATATATTTTTTTATTTAGATTAAGTATTAGGGTTTGAGGTCTGAAAACGGGTTGGATTAAGGGTTTGAGGTTAGATTTGGGTATTAGGTTAGCAAACTTTTTTCAAAACGGGTTAAATTTGGGTTTGAGGTTAACAAATGGGTTTGTTAATGAAACGAGTTAAATTTGGGTTTGAGGTTAACAATCGCGTTTGAAAACGGGTTTGTTAATGAAACGGGTTAAATTTGGGTTTGAGGTTAACAAACGGGTTTGTTAATGAAACGGGTTAAATTTGGGTTTGAGGTTAACAAACGGGTTTGAAAACTAGTTTGATAATGAAACGGGTTAAATTTGGGTTTGAGGTTAACAAACAGGTTTAAAAATGAAACCCATTTAAATTTGGGTTTGAGGTTAACAAACGGGTTTGAAGACAAGTTTGTTAATGAAACGGGTTAAATTTGGGTTTGAGGTTAACAAACGGGTTTGTTAATGAAACGGTTTAAATTTAGGTTTGAGGTTAACAAACGGGTTTGAAAATGGGTTTGTTACTGAAATGGGTTGGATTAAGGGTTTGAGGTTAATAAACAGGTTTGAAAACGGGTTTGATAAACTTTGCTTGAAAACGAAATGGAAAACGGGTTTGAAAACGTGTATGTTAACAAACCCGTTATCTGTATTATATAATTATAATAAAATAAAATTATACATTATATTATATCTTAAATATAGATGGTGAATACCTACATTGAAGGGGATGAGCTTCTACTCACCTACTTGCCTTTGACTTTTGACCTAGAGTCCGATTACCATGTCTGGTTTACGCAGCTTCGGTGTATGGTGCTGCAACCTGGCACGACCTTGTCTACGGACTTTATAGAAAGTGTTCATGTGGAAGACAAGATAGAACAAATTATTGGGACTGATACACCATGGGTAAAATTGTTTACCGCCGACCAGCCAGCGTACCGGGCTCTTACGCTAGAGTTTTACTCTAGGTTCATTTTAAGTTATTTTTTTTCTTTTCAAATAACTTATAAAGTAGATTTAACAAACGTGTTAATATTGTTTCAGGCCACGGCCGGCTGGAGAGCCGCAGGTCCAGATGTTGCTTGATGGTGCAGATACTAGTCGGGCGGAGGTTTGGTTTCGTATGTTCGGGGAGGACCGTTATTTGTTTATGAAGGAGTTTGCTTTGGTGCTCGGCTTGCACACGCCGCAAGAGTTACTCCAGCTTATTTACAGGGAGAGCATACACGAGACACTAGGTGACGTGTTGAAGCGTTGGTGGACGGCGATTAGCGATGTTCCTTGGCCAACCGACGCCCCAGACTCCCAAGCCTCATCCATCAAGGACCCGTTGAATATAATATAATATAATATAATATAATATATATAATATAATATAATATAATATAATATAATATAATATAATATAATATAATATATAATATAATATAATATAATATAATATAATATAATATAATATAATATAATATAATTTTTGTACAGGTACCTACACATCGCTTTTACCATACAGGGTCGTCACCAGGGGCAGATCATTCCAACCTCTGTGACCTGTTTTTTTTTTTTTTTGCGATGCCGTCTTACGGGGAGACACTGCAACCTAGCTCGCGCGTTCGGCGACTAATTCGCCATTCCGGCAGGGTCGCGGGTCGTTGATCGGTGGCACGTACGTTACGCGGATTGCGATGAGTTTGGGCTACACGGACCGGCTGGATACCCTACCCATTCAGCCGCCGATTCGCCCGCGACCTCTGGACCGTGCACGGGCACAGGTCATGCATATCATCCCGAAGATTAACAGTCGGTTGCACCTGGTCACTGATCTACATGCTCCACCCTACGTCGAGGTCCCACTTGTCGAGCCTTCGCCAATCGAGGAGCCGGAGGTGCATATTCAGGACGTGGCGGTTGTAAGGCCCTGGAATTTGACTGGTAAACTAAAATCAAGAAATCATCGGAAACTATACACTTTGGGTTCTGGACAATAAGTTCGGAATCCATATCATTGGAAAATCTGTTTATTTCAGCTAAAAATGTTATTTCATAAAAAGAACTTTTATGTTTGAAAAATATTAATTTTGTGTTTTCAAAAAATAAAAGGTTTTTATTTAAAAAGATTTCAAGCGATTACTTGAAAAATGATTTTTTATAAAATTTTTACTGAAAAGTTCTAGCTCGTTAAAACTTATGAACTCAGCTAGCCTTGACCCGTAGGTAACCGAAACCCGAACCCGATAGAACCGAGTATATAAGCGTAGTGCAAGAACAAACTCCACCATTTTCTTTCATCTCTTCCACACCCACACCCAAACACCCCAATTCTAGAGAGAGAGTAGTGAGAGAAAGTTGTTCAATCCAAAATTCGAGTTCACCAATCTGTTTATTGTTGTTTTTGGTAAGATCTTCTTGAAAATCATACGTTTTTTTTATCATCAAATCCGGCCCCGAATCGAGCAAAAACCCCAACTTATGTTTCAAGTGTGTTCTTGGTCAAAAATCGTCATTTTTGGTGTCAAAAAGCATACTTTTGTTGTTATAAACGTTAGGAATCAATAGCCCTATGGATTCCGAGCATTTCCATGTATAAAACATTGATTTTGGGCGAAAAATCATGAAAATCGTCAAAATCCCATAGGTTTCTCCGTCATCCGGCTTGAAGGAGTCGAATAGGCCCTATTCGGTCGAATAGACCAATCGAACCTGACCCCTATTCGGTCGAACCATCTCCTATTCGGTCGAACAAGAGACCATTACGTCGAACCAGTGGGCAAACGAACAGACTAACCGAATCAGAATACACATTCGACCGAATACGATTGTATTCGACCGAATGTACATCCTACTCGACCGAACGAGTCCTCAATCGACTGAACGTGTTCTTCCCAGCCCCTTTGACCGAACCAGTACCATATTCGACCGAACAAGTAGCTGATTCGATCGAACCTAGCCCTTATTCGACCGAATGTGCCAGAATCAGCTTGTTTTCAACTTTAAAACTTGGTTTTTGCTCGAGGTCGCGTAGGCTTATACTCTTAGACTTAAAGCGTGTTGTTAACCTATTATGTCCTTGTCTAGACTTAGAGGATCGACGTTTGGCAGCACTCGACCACCCTAGCAACCATACTTAGCCAACAAGGTGAGTTCATAGCCCCCTTTTTCTTTTAAGCTTTTCAAATCATTGGGGTGGAAACATGGTAACTGTACACGTTTTGACAAAACTCATTTATTCAAACATTCTTTATCATAGACATTCTTGGCAAATCTTTTGCAAACAATGAACATTGGGGAAACAAGTAATCATGGCAGGTTACTCATACCTTAACTTTCTCGGAAGTTGTGTATGTCTAATCAGTTATTCAGGAGTAAACATGGGAATCATTGATCGCTTAGGGAACAATGGACGTTTGGAAATCAAAGTCATGTGCCCGTTATACATTATCATGAAAACACATCATTCATTGGACAGTCTAGTGGTCGTGTGAACATAGGCAGTATAGGTCACACTAGTGCATATGTTTGGTCTCCAAGTGGTCGATTGGTAGACAGGCCGTCACTAGATGTGGGATTCTAAAGTGTTCGATTTAGAATACACGTGACCTATGGGGTTCTTAAAGTGTTCGATTAAGAATCCGAAGGATTTCCTAAGTGATCGATTAGGAATCCAAGAGATACTAAAGTGGACGCTTTAGAATTCTCTTATGGTATCCAAAGTGATCGATTTGGGTTACCATCATGGAAATCAAGTAGCATCGTGTGGTCTTGTGTGGGTTGATGTCAGGTCTCGTGTGATCATTATGCATTATCATCATTATCATCAAGACATGGTTACATATGATTCTTTGGTATCTTTATACATATATCCTTGATATCATTACACCTGTATGCATGGGAACAATACATGGGATCATTATACATAACTCTTGCAGTCTTGGTTGAGTTGATAAGCATACCCAAGCATAGTAGGATATGTTGTAGGAGTGGTGGGTTAGCCGATGGTACACCCTATACATAAACCCCTACAACTTAGCCTAGTATGCTTGTGTAGGGCTTATCACTACATTATTAGTTGACCTATCTTTATACCTTGGATTTACAAATATAAACAAGCTTAGCATAGTAAGTTGTAGGAGTGGAGGGTTAGCCGATGGTACACCCTATATATAAACCCCCTACAACCTAGTCTGGTACGCTTGTCTTGTCTTACAAACCTTTTCAAAACCAGGCTTTATACCCAAGCATGGTAGGATAAGTTGTAGGAGTGGTGGGTTAGCCGATGGTACACCCTATATATAAACCCCTACAACTTAGTCTAGTATGCTTGTGTATAATTCCTTTTTCCTTAAACCTATGAATTCACTCATCTACTTTATGTAGTTGACGTTTTTGTTACATGTTTTCAGGAAATGAAGCAGGAAGTAGCAAATAGCTGATAGAGGCCTTAGATGGAAGACATTTAGGATTGATGTTAGCATTATCCGTTGTAATGGAACGAATTTGCTACCTGTTGAATTGTTGAAATGTTGACATGTTTTAAGTTTATGCATTTAGACTTTTAAATCTATTGTGCTCAATCAATCACGACCCCGTCGCCACGCCTCGGTTTTTCCGCCAATTACGACCGGGGTGTGACAGATTGGTATCAGAGCCAATGGTTATAGGGAATTAGGAAACCGACCTAGACTATAACCTAGGACCCTTGACTCTAGATAATTCATGCATCACTATCACATGCCCACACTTATATGCTTGCTATGTGCTTACGTGTTGCATCATTAACTGTGAATCTAGTAGCGATGTACTCTTTGGCAATTCCTTATCCAGTTATTCTTTATTCTCAATTTAACTAATGCGCATTCTTATTCTTTTATAGAATGCCTCCTCGTCGCTCATTCCGTCAATGCTGACCCCGCTGACCTCGCTGCCCTCATAGCGCAGCAAATTGCAGCAGTTCTCCCGGGTCTGGTAAACAACATGAGGCAAGAAGGAACCTCGGGTGCACCACAAGCCCCAGAACCGAATCCCACTCTTCAGGCCGATAAGCTCAATTAGGCTTTTACCAACACTAGGCCTACAAGTTTTAGTGGAACCGAGGGAGCCGCTAGACTTCTCCAGTGGTTCGAGAAAGTCGAAGCTTCATTCAACATGTGCTCCTGCCCGGATGAACTCAGGGTCAAATTCGCGACGAGTATGTTCCACAAACGGGCTCTCACGTGGTGGAATAACGAGATAAGAACCAGGGGACGAGACGCGGCCCTAGCCCTGCCCTGGGCTGAGTTTGTTGAGCTAGTCACGCAGGAGTTCGTTCCGAGAACCGAGATCCAGAAACTGGAGGCTGAGTTTAGGGCGCACATGATGAAGGGCGCGGATCACATGAAGTACACGGAGAGATTTCATGAACTCTCCTTATTGGTGCCCCATATGGTTACCCCCAGCTTCTCGCAGCTGTCGAGCAATACATCAGCGGTCTTCCGGACTCCATGAGGGGCATTGCGGTTGGAGTTGACCCCACTACACTTAAGGCAGCGATCGATCTCACTGCCCGTCTGACCAGGGAACAGCTCAAGTCTGGGTGTCTGTCCTATTTGATACAGGAGCTGATAGGAGCTTTGTTTCTTGCGAATTGGTTCCTTTGCTGAAATTAAAAATTTCCGAGTTGGACCCTGCCTTTTCTATTGAACTTGCTAGTGGAGAGTCCAAACAAGTGAAGTCTGTCATCCGAAATTGCACCCTTACTCTTGTCACCACATCGTTCAGTATTGACCTTATACCTTTTCGTCTTGGAAGCTTCGATCTAGTTGTGGGAATAGACTGGCTGTCCAGCAATCACGCGGAAGTAATCTGCGCCGAGAAACTTATTCGTATCCCTTTACCTTCTGGCGAAATTCTAACTATTCAAGGCGAAAAATCGGGTGGATGCCTAAGGATCGTCTCTTGCTTAAAGGCCAGTCGGTACCTTCGAAAGAAGTATCCTGCATTTCTAGCTCATGTTACTCTCAAGGAATCCGAAGACAAGAGACTGCAGGACATTCCAGTTGTGCGTGAATTTTCTGATGTTTTTCCCGAAGATCTGCCTGGACTTCCTCCTAGCAGGCAGGTGGAATTTCGTATCGATCTTATTCCTGGTGCTCTCCCTATTGCTAAGGCACCGTATCGTCTAGCTCCGTCGGAACATCAATAATTATCAAATCAGCTTCAAGAACTTCTTAGCAAGGGATTCATTCGCCCTAGCTCGTCTCCATGGGGAGCCCCAGTACTCTTCGTCAAAAAGAAGGACGGGACTTTCCGTATGTGCATTGACTACCGGGAGCTTAATAAACTCACCATCAAAAATCGGTACCCGTTACCGAGAATTGATGATCTCTTTGATCAGCTCCAGGGTGTTACGTTTTTCTCTAAGATCGATCTGCGTTCTGGTTACCATCAGTTGCGTGTTCTGGAAGAGGATATCCCGAAAACTGCGTTCCGAACTCGTTATGGTCATTACGAGTTCATGGTTATGCCTTTTGGAATGACCAATGCTCCCGCCATCTTCATGGATCTGATGAATCGCGTCTGCCGTCCATATCTTGATCAGTTTGTCATTGTTTTCATAGACGATATTCTCATTTATTCTCGTTCGAGGACCGATCATGAGCTTCATCTCAGGCTTATTTTGGAGCTTCTCAGGAAAGAGCAACTATATGCCAAGTTCTCCAAGTGTGAATTTTGGCTAAGGGAAGTTCAATTCTTGGGACATGTCATCAATGTCGACGGCATTCACGTCGACCCTTCCAAGATAGAAGCCATCAGAAATTGGGTAGCGCCTAAAACACCTACCGAAATCCGTTCATTTCTTGGTCTGGCCGGTTACTACCCGCCGATTTATCTCAAACTTCTCCAGGATTGCCTTGCCTTTAACCACTTTGACCCAGAAAGGGGAACCTTTCGTGTGGGGACAAGATCAAGAGGAAGCTTTCCAAACTCTGAAGAATAAGCTTTGCCATGCACCGATTCTATCACTTCCGGAAGGTGACGATGACTTTACCGTTTATTGCGATGCTTCGAATCAGGGCCTCGGTTGCGTTTTAATGCAACGAGGGAAGGTCATCGCTTACGCTTCTCGACAACTCAAGGTGCACGAGAAGAACTACGCCACACATGACCTGGAGCTGGGTGCAGTGGTGTTTGCCCTAAAAATCTGGAGACATTACCTGTACGGTACAAAGTGTGTCATTTTTACCGATCACAAGAGCTTACAACACATCCTCAATCAGAAAGAGTTGAACATGAGGCAGCGACGCTGGGTCGAACTTTTCAGCGATTACGATTGTGAAATTCGCTACCACCCGGGAAAGGCTAATGTGGTGGCTGACGCATTGAGTCGTAAAGAAAGGACCCAGCTGTACTCTATTCGGATTCAATCCAACCTTCCTTCCTTAATTCGTGAAGCTCAGAATCAAGCGCTTGTGAATGGTGATCTCAAGGGCGTTTTGTCATGTGGAGCCGAGCAGAAATTCGAAACCAAGTCAGACGGCATCCTCTATTTTCTTGACCGAGCGTGGATCCCGAACTCTGAGCCTCTTCGGACGCTTATTCTAAATGAAGCCCACAAGTCCAGATACTCGATTCATCCAGGCAGCAACAAGATGAATCAAGATCTTAAACCCCATTATTGGTGGCTCGGGATGAAGAAAGATATCGCTTCGTACGTGATGAGATGTTTGACTTGTTCGCGAGTCAAGACAGAGCATCAAAGGCCGTCTGGGCTACTTCAACAACCTATTATTCCTCAGTGGAAGTGGGAAGAGTTAGCTATGGATTTCATCACCAAGCTACCACGGACGCCTAGCGGTCATGACTCAATTTGGGTTATTGTGGACATTCTAACAAAATCCGCCCACTTTATCCCGGTTCGTGAAGACTACACTACGGAAAAGTTGGCGCGGGTATACATTCGTGAGATCGTTTCCCGTCACGGTGTGCCTAAGGGCATCACGTCTGATCGTGACAGCAGTTTTTCTTCCAGGTTCTGGAAATCTTTGCAAAAGGCCTTTGGGACAAGTGTGAAGCTTAGCTCTTCCTATCATCCAGAAACTGATGGGCAGAGCGAGAAGACCATACAAACCCTAGAAGACATGTTGAGAGCTTGTATCCTCGATTTCGGTAGTAGTTGGGAAGCTCATCTGCCACTGGCAGAATTTTCTTACAACAATAGTTACCACGCTACCATTAAATGCGCGCCGTTTGAAGCTCTTTACGGCCGCAAGTGTCGCTCTCCCTTGGGTTGGTCCGAGACCGGGGATTCACAGATCATCGGCCCCGAACTAATACAGGAGACAACCGATCAAATTGCTTTCATTCAACAGCGACTCAAAGACGCTCGTTGCCGGCATAAGTACTACGCCGACAAACGACGCAAGCCACTCGAGTTTCAAGTTGGTGACCGTGTCATGCTGAAAGTTTCCCCCTGGAAGGGCATAGTCCGTTTCGGGAAGAAGAGAAAGTTCGCTCCTAGGTATGTTAGACCATTCAAAATCCTTGAAAGGATCGGACCAGTTGCCTATCGTCTTGAGCTGCCACCGGAACTCAGTAGAGTTCACAACGTTTTTCATGTTTCGCAATTAAAGAAGTGTCTTGTTGACGAGGCCCTTCACATTCCCGTCGACGAGGTTCGAATTAGCGACAATCTGCTTTTCGTTGAAGAACCCGTCGAGATCATGGATCGCGAGGTCAAGAAGACCAAGCGTAGCCGCATACCGCTTGTGAAAGTTCGATGGAATAACAAACGCGGACCCGAGTTTACATGGGAACGCGAAGATCAGATGAAGGAGAAATACCCTCATCTGTTCTCTTAGTCTATATTCTTGTAATCTAATTGTCTAGAAGTCAATATAAATCTGCAGCATGTATCAAATAACTGTGTTATTCAATGAATATCATGTTGCCTTGTTATGCTTATAAGTATTCTTTTATTTGCATCCACAAATTTTGGCTACTCAGGGCTCATGCTGGGAAGCACAAGTCATATCTACTCAATCATATAAACCTTGGGGAATTTATACATCATTTAAGCCAAAATTTGTCATCATTCTAGCATTCATGGAGCATGGTTGTGTGTATGTGTGTGGTGTCGTGTCAAATTTTCTAGCCGCACGCAATAGAGTTTATACATTGATACAAGGTGAGCTCGTAATTATAGTCCGGAATATAATTGCATCAAGGTCACAGGTGTATACGTGTATAAGCAATATGCTATTGTGCAACTAGGAGTCGTGAACTCAAGGTTCGTGTAGGGAATTATTCGACAAAGGTTGAAGGAGTGGTGAGTTAGCCGCAGGTACACCCTATATATAAACCCCTTCAGCACGAGTTGAATATGTCTGAAGCGAAACTTGGAATTAGGGACTTATAGTTAGCGTGGCAGCTGTGAGACATTAAATTCAAGAATTATTGAGGGAATTATTCACAGAAGATTGAAGGAGTGGTGGGTTAGCCGCTGGTACACCCTATATATAAACCCCTTCAATCCGAAATGAATATGTCTGATGTAAAGCTTGAGGGTGATGCCTTGTAGTGGAAAATAGTGTGTCGTCCTGTGTGTCATTGACCTAATAGGAGTCGAAGGAAACACTCAAGTAAGGTTGAAGGAGTGGTGGGTTAGCCGCCGGTACACCCTATATATAAGCCCCTTCAGCTTGATTTGGGTGGTATCTGAGACGAATATTAGAAGTAGTGGCGCATAGTGGTCATCATGGGATCATGTAATCTTAATCATCGTTGCATCAAGTATACTAAAAATCTAAATTTCGGGACGAAATTCCTCTAAGTTGGGGAGGATGTAACGCCCTGGAATTTGACTGGTAAACTAAAATCAAGAAATCATCGGAAACTATACACTTTGGGTTCTGGACGATAAGTTCGGAATCCATATCATTGGAAAATCTGTTTATTTCAGCTAAAATGTTTATTTCATAAAAAGAACTTTTATGTTTGAAAAATATTAATTTTGTGTTTTCGAAAAATAAAAGGTTTTTATTTAAAAAGATTTCAAGCGATTACTTGAAAAATGATTTTTATAAAATTTTTACTGAAAAGTTCTAGCTCGTTAAAACTTATGAACTCAGCTAGCCTTGACCCGTAGGTAACCGAAACCCGAACCCGATAGAACCGAGTATATAAGCGTAGTGCAAGAACAAACTCCACCATTTTCTTTCATCTCTTCCACACCCACACCCAAACACCCCAATTCTAGAGAGAGAGTAGTGAGAGAAAGTTGTTCAATCCAAAATTCGAGTTCACCAATCTGTTTATTGTTGTTTTTGGTAAGATCTTCTTGAAAATCATACGTTTTTTTTATCATCAAATCCGGCCCCGAATCGAGCAAAAACCCCAACTTATGTTTCAAGTGTGTTCTTGGTCAAAAATCGTCATTTTTGGTGTCAAAAAGCATACTTTTGTTGTTATAAACGTTAGGAATCAATAGCCCTATGGATTCCGAGCATTTCCATGTATAAAACATTGATTTTGGGCGAAAAATCATGAAAATCGTCAAAATCCCATAGGTTTCTCCGTCATCCGGCTTGAAGGAGTCGAATAGGCCCTATTCGGTCGAATAGACCAATCGAACCTGACCCCTATTCGGTCGAACCATCTCCTATTCGGTCGAACAGGAGACCATTCGGTCGAACCAGTGGGCAAACGAACAGACTAACCGAATCAGAATACACATTCGACCGAATACGATTGTATTCGACCGAATGTACATCCTACTCGACCGAACGAGTCCTCAATCGACTGAACGTGTTCTTCCCAGCCCCTTTGACCGAACCAGTACCATATTCGACCGAACAAGTAGCTGATTCGATCGAACCTGCCCTTATTCGACCGAATGTGCCAGAATCAGCTTGTTTTCAACTTTAAAACTTGGTTTTTGCTCGAGGTCGCGTAGGCTTATACTCTTAGACTTAAAGCGTGTTGTTAACCTATTATGTCCTTGTCTAGACTTAGAGGATCGACGTTTGGCAGCACTCGACCACCCTAGCAACCATACTTAGCCAACAAGGTGAGTTCATAGCCCCCTTTTTCTTTTAAGCTTTTCAAATCATTGGGGTGGAAACATGGTAACTGTACACGTTTTGACAAAACTCATTTATTCAAACATTCTTTATCATAGACATTCTTGGCAAATCTTTTGCAAACAATGAACATTGGGGAAATAAGTAATCATGGCAGGTTACTCATACCTTAACTTTCTCGGAAGTTGTGTATGTCTAATCAGTTATTCAGGAGTAAACATGGGAATCATTGATCGCTTAGGGAACAATGGACGTTTGGAAATCAAAGTCATGTGCCCGTTATACATTATCATGAAAACACATCATTCATTGGACAGTCTAGTGGTCGTGTGAACATAGGCAGTATAGGTCACACTAGTGCATATGTTTGGTCTCCAAGTGGTCGATTGGTAGACAGGCCGTCACTAGATGTGGGATTCTAAAGTGTTCGATTTAGAATACACGTGACCTATGGGGTTCTTAAAGTGTTCGATTAAGAATCCGAAGGATTTCCTAAGTGATCGATTAGGAATCCAAGAGATACTAAAGTGGACGCTTTAGAATTCTCTTATGGTATCCAAAGTGATCGATTTGGGTTACCATCATGGAAATCAAGTAGCATCGTGTGGTCTTGTGTGGGTTGATGTCAGGTCTCGTGTGATCATTATGCATTATCATCATTATCATCAAGACATGGTTACATATGATTCTTTGGTATCTTTATACATATATCCTTGATATCATTACACCTGTATGCATGGGAACAATACATGGGATCATTATACATAACTCTTGCAGTCTTGGTTGAGTTGATAAGCATACCCAAGCATAGTAGGATATGTTGTAGGAGTGGTGGGTTAGCCGATGGTACACCCTATACATAAACCCCTACAACTTAGCCTAGTATGCTTGTGTAGGGCTTATCACTACATTATTAGTTGACCTATCTTTATACCTTGGATTTACAAATATAAACAAGCTTAGCAGAGTAGGTTGTAGGAGTGGAGGGTTAGCCGATGGTACACCCTATATATAAACCCCTACAACCTAGTCTGGTACGCTTGTCTTGTCTTACAAACCTTTTCAAAACCGGGCTTTATACCCAAGCATGGTAGGATAAGTTGTAGGAGTGGTGGGTTAGCCGATGGTACACCCTATATATAAACCCCTACAACTTAGTCTAGTATGCTTGTGTATAATCCATTTTTCCTTAAACCTATGAATTCACTCATCTACTTTATGTAGTTGACGTTTTTGTTACATGTTTTCAGGAAATGAAGCAGGAAGTAGCAAATAGCTGATAGAGGCCTTAGATGGAAGACATTTAGGATTGATGTTAGCATTATCCGTTGTAATGGAACGAATTTGCTACCTGTTGAATTGTTGAAATGTTGACATGTTTTAAGTTTATGCATTTAGACTTTTAAATCTATTGTGCTCAATCAATCACGACCCCGTCGCCACGCCTCGGTTTTTCCGCCAATTACGACCGGGGTGTGACAGCGGTTGACATTGCGGACGGTGAGGGCGAGGACGATGATCAGGTACGTTCTATTTTATCGTTTAATTTCTTTTTGTACCTTCGTGTTATTAACGTTATTTTATCGTGTTCATAACAATCACCACATCAGGTTCCGCAACACATTCCGCGTACATATCGCGACGTGCGTTTGGATGCGGCCACTAACTTCCAGCTATGGAGAGTAGAGCGTGGAGTGTCATAGCTCCGTAGTCAGATGACTTGGATGGTTGGGTTTATGTGTGCCCAACAACATGGTGACCGGTACACAACACAAACGCCAATTTTCGACCATGAGGGGAGCACGTCAGGCGATGATGACGTGGGTGGTGCTGCATTTTAGATTTGTTTTTGTATGTTGTTTCTTTTTCTCGAACTCGTTTCGTGGAACTCGTTTCGTTTTTTTGGAACTCGTAATGTATTAATTATTATTATTATTATATAAATCTCGTTCTGTTTATTTTGTTCGTTTTCAATTTTTAAAATTGTTGTTTCGTTGTAACTTTAAAACCGATCAAAAAATGGTTACACCCGACTAACAATAAAACAAAACAAACAGAACTCGTTATGTATTTATTATTATTATTATTATTATTATTATATAAATCTCGTTCTGTTTATTTTGCTCGTTTTCAATTTTAAAATTCTTGTTTCGTTGTAATGATCTGCCCCGATCAAAAAATGGTTACACCAGACTAACAAAAAAACAAAACAAACAAAATGAAGAAATAAAAAAAAACAAAAAGTAAAAAAAAAAACAAAAGACAAAAAAAAACAATAAAATGATAAAAAAAGACAAAAAGACAAAAAAAAACACATTTTTTGAAAACACCGTACAATCCGTGAAGGATTAAATGAGTATTTTGGAAACACAGGTGTATCTAACAAACGTGTTGTATATCGTGTTAAAAAGTGAGACCTCATAGAAAAGCAAGAATCTCGAAACTTTAAAAAAGAAAGAATAATAAATTAACGCAAGGCTGGCGTAAGAATACAAACATACAATCATTGAACCAGTCGAAAGTAAAGTTAAAGTTTAGTGTAGCTTCCAACCAACGGCCCAAAATCAAATACATTCACAAACACAAATTTCTTTATTTCTTGTTCAAATCCCCCGATTTCAAACCCTAATTCTCATCGATCGATCGATCACAATCTTCCCCCCTAATTCCCGGCCGATCTTGTTGTTGGTGAGCTTCCACCCCCCCCCCCACCCGGAAGCACGCCGATCCATCATGTCGGCACCACCAATCCTCCTCCTCATCATCACCATCGCCGTCTCCGTCACCGCCTCTCCGACCACCGTTCTCCGGTTACCCTCCGATGACCTCTGCCCCAATTCCCCTGGCTCCTGCCCCGTCAAGTGCTTTCGCCCTGATCCCGTCTGCGGTGTCGATAACGTCACCTATTGGTGCGGCTGCTCCGAGGCCCATTGCGCCGGTGTTCGGGTTGCCAAGCAAGGCTTTTGTGATTTTGAGAATGGGGGTACGGGGGAGGTATCAGGTCAGGCTCTTTTGTTGGTTCATATTCTTTGGCTTATTTTACTCGGCTTCTTCGTCTTGTTCGGCCTTCTCTGATTGGTTTTTACATAGATTGTGATTATTAATATTGTATCATTTCCTTGTATATCTTGCTGAGAACAGATTAATTAATTTTGTTACTTGTATCATTGTTCGAGATTATTCAATTCCATTCGTTGAGCCGATTAGTCATTTTAATTCCATTGGTAATTCGACATTAGAAATGAACTTTTAGTCTTGTAAATTGAAAATCTTTTGTTTTTAAAGTTATTATCTACACTTGATTCATGTGTTGCGAAGGCTTGTTTGCCTCTTCATTGTTGGGCAAAACTGGATTTGCAGATGCTAGTATTTACTTTCATTGATTCAAAACAGATATACCATTATATATTCCCAAAATCGGGATTATGACTTATGAAGGATTATTACAAGCTTTTAGTTTTGGTTGTAAATTAATATCGGATGAAACCAGTTGAATCGTCTATGTTGGAGCCAATCGACATGTTTAACTGGTTTGGCCCATGGTTTACGGTTAGCTTGCATGGTTAATTTGACATTTTTGTGTTGAAGGCTGATTTGAAAATGCCTTAAAAGTTTTTATGTTCACTTGATAATTGGTTCTTTGATATTGTGTTGCGAAGGCTTGTTTGCCGCTTAATTGTTAGACCAATCGAACCGTTTAGTTTGAGGCGTTTTGCCATGTTTAACTGGTGGGCATGGTTTACGGTTAGAAAAACAGGTTTATGGGTTTAGAGTGTATTGTTTTTGTAAACCGTCTTAACATTTCATGATATGAATGTAAGCTGATGATTTTGAATAATAAAAAAAACGCTTTTAAATTGTTAAACTACCAAACCTAACTGGTTTTAAGTGGTTGGCTGGTTTGGTTCATCTAGTTAATCTGTTGGTTTGGTTTACTGTTTACAAAACATTAATTGGCAGTTGGACATGAGTTTTTTACAACGATTAAATTGAACCAAAGAACCAATCAATTTATACCCTAATCTTGCAAAATGAATGTGCTAGGTTTTACATAAAGTAAACAAGTGGGGTTATAATTTGGTGTATACTTGATTCGTTTTTTTGATTTGGTTATGAGTTTAATAAGGGATCTGGTCGGGTTGGGGTGTGGATGTGGGGCTGATTGGCTATCAAAGAAGGAATCAATGAAATGTCGAAAGCGGGATGCTGATGCAAGATGATTCCTGAAGATTAGGGGTGTAAATGAGTCTTTGTACCAATTTATTATTATTATTATTATTATTATTATTATTATTATTATTATTATTATGTTTTTTTAAACCCACCACTAAAATATGCTCCTGCAAGTACAGACCCCGACCGCCATAGCCGCCCGTAATGCCACAACCACTACCTCTCCGACCACCACGTCATAGCCGCCCACAACCACCACTCACCTGCCCTACAACCTCTCCAGCTTCTCCTACCTATCTATTCAACTCCCATGAAAAACCACACTATCGCCGTCGCTTTCTTCACACCGAGAGGCCATTTAAACAGAGAAATTAGAAAGTAAACAGAGCAAAATGAGGGAGACGAGAATCAATTCGAGAAGATTCTGAAAATGGTGAAATGTCGGTCCCGTATAATCACCCACACACTCGCAATCAAGTCATAACTCACACATTAAATGTGTCGACAAGAGAGTTAATGACAGTTGTTATTTTGGGAAAGAAAACCGTTTGTTAAAGGCGGAATCAATAACAAACAATGTAGTTGCTAAAAGATTAATGAAAGGTAACTAACACACAAGAATCACTCAAAAGATTTCCATTCATATAAACAAGTCATTCAAATGTTAATCGATTTAGGGTTTCATGGTTGGAAAGTTATATCCGTACGATTCTATGACAGCCGTCACGCTCACAAATATTCTCTCAGAATTAATTGGCTTGTCCGTAGGAGGCGTGCCCTAAAATATTCTTTTTATAGGCCTGACACCTCCTAAGAGCTGTCATTCCTTCTAGAAACCTTAAATAGATAATACATATTCAAATTACATATTCAAAACTATACTAAGTGTAAAAACAGGTCTTTTGGGTAGACTTTGCATAAGTTGTCTTCACCGAGTAGGCTTTGTGCCTTTTGTCTTCTACGGGTAGACCTGGTAACCTTGAATTGTGCTCGGGAACAGTTCTCCGGGTAGACTTTACTTAGAGTATTTTTCTAAGAAAATACTCACCTAGAAGACTTCAATCTTCTTGATCATGTTAAACTTTGCCCGATATGATCTAACGAGCAACCTTGTTCTTCAATGATCCCTTCAACTCCTTGCTAGGAAATAGCTTATTAGCAAAGAAAAGTGTGCTTGGTAACACTGTAGCCTGCTTGAGTTGAACCCTGCCCGATGTAACTTGAGATATTTCATTACTCATCAAGCCTGCTCGGACCACTGTTTTATTAATGAATACCTTACCTGATCTTCCAATTACTTGGCTTCATGAGCTTGGTTAGCCAAGAGCTTATCGGAAGAAAACCTTGCTCGACTATGAAGAACAAACTTGCTAGACGTAGTGAACCCTGCTTGGATATACGCAAAAGAAGATTTCTAGAAGATAACCTTGCCCGATGGACAAAATACCTTGCTAGGGTAAGAAAACCCTGCCCGAGAATCCAAGTGTGCTCGGATTCCATACTTAGAGATTTCTGAGGATGTTGAGAAGATTCCAATCTTCCTTGTACTTCTCTTAGGTCAAATCTTTGACTCAGCAATCTCCCCCTAGATTGGAACACCTCGGTTGTCCCAAAACACTTCTACAGTTACATACACTTAGTTAAAATACACATCAAATCAAAATCAAATTTTTACATATTCAAAAAGTCAAGCAATTACATATTCAAAATTTTGTCCGAAGACATTACACATCAAAACCTATTCTAAGATCTTTATCTTCTTTTTGCATCATAGGCTCCTTGTCTTCTCTCCACTCTGAACGTTCCTGCTCTTTGCTGAAAGATTGACAAAATTCGATAATGAGGGTGGTTTTCTGGAATTGTCAGTTCAACAATATCCATCAAATCTTCTTCATGCAGAAAGGTCAGATCATTGTCAGTTTTGATGATGCCCAAGATGAGTCCCTCTGAGTTTCGTAACATGTAATGGCCTTCATTTTCCTTGTATTCAATCATAGCTATTCGACCATTCTTTTGGACCTCATAGTTGGGTCTGACCATCCTTCTTCTAATATTGATACAGGTATTCAAGTTAGACAAGGGATTGGCTTTTGAGTTTTGATAAATAAGCATATTCTCCATCCCTTATCTTCCTCATTCGGGTTATTCTTCTGGTTCTTTCATGCTTGGTAAGCTCCCATTTCTTCCTTTGACTCAGTAGAGGAAAACCCTTTTCAGCTTCAGATTTCAGATACTTTGATAGATTATTATGCTGTCTGCCGGCCAATTTTCTGCTATCATGATAGTCGTACAAAGTGAGATTGGCCATTTTATCCAGTTGTTCTCTTGTGTACTCAGCAAAATCATCTCTAAAAATGTTGTCTTTCAATTGTCTACTTTGCATGATTACTTTCAGAGACTGAGAGACTGAGTCAAAGAACGGAGTCATTGCTAGATCCACATGTGATTGTGGTCTTGTCATTCTTTGGGATCCTGCTTTACTTGACTCACCCCTGTGCACTGATGGGTGTTGCCTTGAGGCAGAGGGCCTAGTTGGGATAGACTTCATTGGTTTGCTAGACCTTGATATAACAAAAGCTTTCATATACATGGATTCAATCAGCTCAGCTGGATAGTTGATAAGATCTGCAAAGTGTTCACCTGCATCTTTGACAAGTCTTGTATTCATATTAACTATCCTTGGATTTTTTAATAGCCCTGCAGGCACAAACCTCCCTTCAACAAAACTTCTGGGATTTTCACCCTCCAAGATAACTTTCTCCCATTCAGCCTTTTGCAAGTAGAATAGTTCTTTCAATTGATGTTTATCAAGTGCATTGAAGGCATTCACATCCATTCCTTTCTAATTCACCATTATTCCCCTCAGAATTTCAATCATTTCTTCATTTTCCCATGGAACTATTGGTTCATCCACTAGTTCAGGTTTCACTTCCATTGAGATTGGTGTATCATCAGCCTTCTTCTCAAATTGTTCCTCCAATTTCTCTCTCAAGGTTCTGATTCTTCTTTTCTTTGCAGGGGGTTCATCTTGATCTCCCCTTGGTTGTACAATGTATGGCTCAGGTTGCACTCTCTTCAATTGATCATTATTTTGAAGATTGTTGTAAAGTGACTCAACAGCAGCCTTAGTCTGGCTATCCACTGCTTCTGGTGCCATTCCCGTATCCATTAAGTAACCACATTTTCCAGCATATTTCTTTCTAAGAGCTTCAAGTTTCTCATCCAGTTCATCTTCTCTTACAAATATTTCTTTGACTTCTTCTCTAGTGTTATTGTAAGCATTTCTAAGCTGTTCAAACGTGAAATGGGTCACATCTTTTTCAGAATAGCCATGTTTTCTCAGATAATATCTATACTTCTGGCCATCTTTGTTCTTTTGATGTATCAGTTTCTCAGTGGTGTCCCTTTATTTGTCCAATCTTCTTTGCAGTTCATAATCATTTAATGAAGTTATACTTTCAAAACTTATACCAAGACCCATCAATTTGATCACCAAAGGGTTTTTCCTTTTAGCATCGATCAAACTCTGCTGAATGTTTGCCCTTTGTTCTTCAGTCATTGTAACTTATGGGGACACAACATTAGCATTTTCATCAGCTTTACCCTGTTCATTGTCATTATCATCATCATCAGATTCGTCAGTAGTGTCTTCTTTCTCAGTGGATTCATTGGCAGCATCTATCTTCTCATCATCAGGGTTGAGTAAATCCTCAGGCCTAACAATTTGTATTGGAACAGGCCTTATTGGACTTGGCTGGTCTTCAGGACTTGCAGCAAAGTATTCATACTCATCATTCCATCTAGCATCTTTCAAATTAGGTACATCTTCAGGCCATATAGTTTGAAGTGGAACAGGCCTTATGGGACTTTCCATCTCTTCAACATAATATTCATGTTTCTCATCCCATTTTCCTCTTTTTGCAGATTTTTCTTTTTCGGCCTGATCATGAGTTTTCCTTTTTCTTGAATTAAACTTCTCAAATTTGCTTACATTCTCATGAATTTTTGCAGCTTTAGCCATCATTTCCTCAAATGTTTCTTCAGTTTGTTTCCTAGGTTACTTTTTAGGTTCCTGTTGAGGTTGGCTTGAGGATTGTGCAAACATACTTACTACAATAGCTAAAGAGTTATCAACTTCCTCAGCTCTTTTCATGTTTATCAAGGTTTCTATCACCACTTGATCATCAGCCTCTTCTTCCTCAATAATTTTAGAAACATTGGCTTGATCAAAGAGAACCTCCTGCTCTGCCAGTTCTGCTGGATCTATGGTTCGGGCAATGTGTTCCCTCTCCCATGTTTCATTCATGACCTGTTGCAATCTTCTAGCAGCAACAACAACAACTTCATCTATTTCTTCTTCTTCTTCTTCATCATTCTCCTTTTCAGGCTCATTCAAAATTTCAGCAATGGCTTTGCCCTTGGTTAGCCTTCTCTTCTTATCACTTTCAGTTTCAGATTCAAAATCATCAATTTCTTTATCCATTTGTTCCATCTCAGCATCATGCTCAGCATTCTTGGAACCTTCTTCAACAGTTTTCAGTAACAACTGGTTCCTCAGCTGCAGCATCTTCACCTAGTTGGCGCAATAATATTCTCCCCCTGTTTTGGGGCAGCTGAGGTCTTCTCAACCTCTTGCTCCAGGGTTTGAATTCTTTATTTGGCTAGGGCTAACTGAGCTTTCAGTTCTTCATTCTCATTCTTCAAATCTGCATTTTCACCTCTCAGTCTTACTGCTTCAATTGTTAGATCAAAATTTCTCTTGTAAACATTGGCAATATTGGGAGGTGTAGTGGAAGGTGAGATGTTAAATGGTTCTGGTAAAAGATTTGAGGTTTGTGTCTGGGGTTGGGTTTGAGGTGAAGTTTGAGTTGTGGTTTGAGCTTGGGTTAGGATGGATATGTGAGAGGGTGGAGATTGAGTAATTTAGTCATTTAATGGTGGAGAGGAATGTGGTGTTTGTGGTGGAGTTTGGTTTAAGTTTATCTGTGAGTCTTGGATTAGGACTGTTGGTGGATATTGGGTTAGGATGGGTGTGTGTGAGGGTGGAGATTGAGTAATTTGGTCATTTAATGGTGGAGAGGAATGTGGTGTTTATGGTGGAATTTGGTTTAAGTTTATTTGTGAATCTTGGATTAGGACTTTTTGTGGAGATTGGGTTAGGGTTGGTGGTGGTGATTGGGTGGTTTGATCAATTGGTGATGGTGGGTATGGTGGTGTTTGTGGTGGTGTGTCAATGAGTGTCGTTGGTAGTGTTGGTGTAATTTGAACCTCCCCCTGATGTTGTACATAATCATCAAAATTTGCATCTCCCCCTTCTGCCATATCATCATCAATTTCAGCATCAAAATCACATCTCCCATCATCATTCCCATCATTTCCTTCATTATTATTACCATCATTTCCATCATTATCTCCATCATCACCATCATTTCCATCATCATCAGTCTTCTCATCCTCTTCATCATCCTCATTCTCCTCTTCTTGTACCTCCTCTGCCAAAATCTCATGTAAATGAGGAATTTGAATATCATCAACCATCAGCCATGGTAAATCTTCATACACTACATCCGGATTGAATATGCTTGTACTACTTAATGTTGCAATCCTCTTGTATGTATCCGGATCTTGTAATAAATGAGTGATCCCAGTAACAGGTAATTCCTCCAACTCCTGATTGAAAATGATTTGTAAAAATCTGGGATATGCCAAGAATCTATCTTTGTGTCCCTTCTTTAAGTTGCTCACAAGTCCTTCAAATATCATCTTTGAAAAATTGAAAGGATATCTGAACAATACAGCAACAGTGGCATTTGCCAGATCCCGACTCATAAGAGTCCATGAGCCCTTTCGAGGGCCAAAACCCTGAATGATGTGATGAATCAAAAATCGATATAAGTTGGGGAACATTCCCTTCTGGAATTGTCCATCATGTACCGTCCCCTGATAAACCATCATCTGACTGAATATTCTGAAAAGTTGGTCATTTGTTAAGTGAAGCGATTCTTGGTTACCATCATTCAACTGCAAACACCTTCTAATCACCCCTTCATCTATTCGAATTTCTTGGTTTGCAACAGTGGCTTCAATCCTTCTTCCGTTAACATCATCAAAGAGCCTCACTGATTGCAAGAAATCAAGCGAATGATTTCGGTAGATTGTTGGGCATTCTGTTAATACAAAGTTAATGTTTGATCGTTGAAGCCATCTTATAATCACAACAACTTCTTCATTAGACGGAATGACTTGCAACAAGGCACACATGTTGTGCTTGTGCTCAAAGACATATTTTGGTGGGTTATCATCCACCACATCTGAAAAACATAATCAAACACATTCAAAGTATAAATTAGTCCTAAAGTTCTCAACTTTAACTAATTTCAAGTTATAAATATGAAGAAGAACGAAAGAAATGTCATTAAGAACCTAATCTTCGACAAGTTTATAATCTACACATAAAACAGAAAATTTAGTAAACATGAATAATCAGATCCCATTGTCACTTAATCGTGGTTGGAAAACGTTTAATTAAAGCTTACCGAGTCGGATTGTGAGGGCTGATAAAATAGGGTTAGGATTATGATGAATGCGATAAGTCGGTTAGGTTTTTTTCAGAGAGCAATCATTGGAAGGAGAGAGAGAGAGAGGGAAAATAATGTTGAAACACCTCTCTCTTTCCCTCTTATATACATTTTGAAAGTGAGTTTTAAATGTTTTTTGTCGTTTAGTGAGTTAATAGATGTCATACAATAATCTTATCCTTTTACTAATTTTCATTTAAAATGGTATTCATTTAATTCCATTTGTGATACCTTACTCAGAAAATTTCATCCAACAGACCTTGCTTGGAGAAGTTCAATTTAATAAAGGTTTTCTAGAGATGTTCCACTTTCTCAAAGCTTGCTCGATTTAGTCAATTAAGAATTATTAAAGGTAAATTTAAGTTAAATGACGAAAGCTTACTTGATATACATGATCTCTTGAGAACTGAATCACAAGATAGATAATCAAGTATAAAATATCAAGTAGGCAACCTTGCTAGAAATCAGTTAAGATTCCCAAATAAATTTCTCAAATATACTTTTAATTACTAACCTTATCTGAATAACTCAACTTATCACAAACCTTGCTCGAAAATAGTTAACAAATTCAATCAAGTATACTTCGATGCAAAGTATGCCCGATAAACTTTCAACAGTACAAAGTGTGCTAGAAGTTTATTCCTAACACAAAGTGTACTCGGAAATTAGTTCACAAATTATCAAGGGAACATTTGAAAATTCAAAGTGTGCCCGAAAGCTTTAAACAGTACATAGTGTGCCCGAAAAACATCTTAGCACAAAGTGTACTCGGAAAGTTAAGTTGAAATTACCAAGTATATTGAGGGGACAAATGAAAATTCAAAGTGTGCCCGAAATATAAAGTGTGCCCGAGAAACAAGGTCTACCCGAAAACACTTGTAATTTCAAAGAATCATAATCACAGAAACCCATAGCTTGCTAGGGAACAGTGCAATCAATCATATCAGCTAGTTTGCTAGAAACATATGTACTTTCAAACAAATCACTAAAGTATGCTCGGAAGTCCTAACTATATAAAAGCTTGCTATTTAGCATCATATTCAAATATAAACAAATATCAAGCTTTGCTCAGAATGTAAGTAGAATAGTAAACTCTACCAGAAAAGTGTTAAGTACTTCAAAGCGTGCCCGAAATTAATAAACTTAGATAAAAACGTCTAAGTGTGCGCGGAAAGGTTATAAAACATCAAACCTTACCCGAAATTACATAAACAACCTTTTGTAGGTAAAATGCAACACTTTTTGCCTTAAACACAATATCAGTTAAATTTATCATTGAAAACTCATTGTTTAAGAATAAATGGTGCATTTAGAGATCAAATTTCAGTCATGTTTCCATTTCAAAACAATTTCTTTTCTTTTTGCTGAAAATATCTCAAGAATGGGATCATATTGACTAAGTAGGTTTCTCAATACTTCATTCTCAGCATCATTATGACAAAATAGACAGGTCAACAGCAGGTCTAGACTTAGCATGAATTTCATCTCTTTGGTGATATGATTTAAGTTTCAATTAATATGCATAATACTTAATGGATAACACATGTTGTTTTCTGATGCTCCATATCTATCCTCAAGGCTTATTTGGCTTTCTCCAGATCACCCCAATTTGACTTTGACCCCTTGGATTTGGTTTATAAACTTTTAATGACAGAACTTATTTATTTGATTTTTCTTTTCAGCTTGACAAATATATTTGAGGTTGAACGTTGGACTTACAGTTTATATAAACAAGCCTTTCATTCAGGATGTTTAAAGGACTTATATTAGTGCCTCCACCCTTGTATTTCTGTTATTAACCCTCATGTTTGTGCTTTTCAAAAAAATTTGTGAACATAGATCAACTTTTGGTTGATAAAATATTTAAAGTAATTTTGTTCACATCTGTTCTTTGTCATTCATTATAAGATATTTCATTTTGGGGACAAAATACCAACAGGCTTGTGTATGACTAGATAATCACTTTTCTACCTATCATTTGAAAAGATTTATCTAGGAACATTCATAGACAACAATGTAACTCCACATAAATCTTAGCAGTTTCTTTAAGTTTATATCACCTTGGATTTTACACATCATGGGAAAGCAACCATACATGTCAATTACTGTACTAAGAGTCCTTGTGGCCTATTAAATCCATATGATTGGCTAAGTAGTCAATGTACTATCATTTCCCATTTTAAAACAGTTTTAAATTCAGATACCCAAATATCTTCTATTTGACAGGAAAATGGCTATCCTGTTTGACCACAAGTGGTCAACAGGACCAAACATATATGTGAGTACATGTCCTTTCAAAACAGAGTTATTGATATAATTTCAAGTGAAGGAATAGAAAACAAGTTATAGTTGCCCTAAATGCTTTCAACTTTCTAGGTTAATGGCTATCCTTTCAATCTGAAAACAGATGAAAGGACCAAACATATATTAGTATATGCCTTTCCAACTTGAGCAAATGACATAATTTTCAGCAAAAGTAACTCTTTGAGACTTTTCATTGAAAAATTTCTTTTAAGCTTCTTTAAAGCTTGAATTGAATAGTATTATCATATCTCTATACCATTAACAACTTGCTCTGTGTTATCAAAAATAGTTTTGATCAAAAGTTTTTCTTTGCAATTTCAATTTAGCATAACATTTTGACATGAAAACACATTTTGACACAAAAACAAGCATAACATAATCAAATCATGATCATCAATAATATCATTATAACAAACAGACTTCACAATATGCATAGTCTAATTTATCCTAACAGCAACATCAGATCAGATTACTCATATAATTAAACATTTAATCATGACATCAGACAAGCAAATATCAATTTTGACAATTCAAAAACTACTTATCTTGACATCAAAACAGTTAACTAGCAAGCAATCATAAGCATCAATGACACCTAATTTGCATAGACAATCACTTAAGCACATATCAGTCAACATTAAAAAGTATCATATTTAAGAACATTCACACAACATTCAATTTGTGGGACCTCTATCAATATAATCAGTTAGCACATAGAGGCACACATCAAGCACACATCATCAATCAGATCTCATTAGAGTTTATCATTCCTAGGGCTTTCAGAAGAAAGTTGAACATGGTTTTATCAAGTGGTTTGATGAATAGGTCAGCCAAGTTATCACTTATATCAACTCTTTTCATTTCAATCAAACCTTTTTCACTGCAATCTCTTATGAAGTGATGTCTGATTTCAATGTGCTTAGTCGTAGAATGTTGAACTGGATTCTTAACAGTAAAATATGCAGCAGTATTTTCAATAAAAATAGGGGTGTTTAGAAAATTCAAACCATAGTCCAGCATTTGGTTCTGAATCCAGAGAACATGTGCACAGTAAGCAGATGCAACAATGTATTCAGCTTTTGCAGTTGATATTGACACAGTGGTCTGCTTCTTGCATTGCCATGACAGTAGCATGTCTCCCAAAATTGACATCCACCTGAGGTTGACTTCCTGCTCATGTTGCACCCATCATAATCACTATCTGTGTAGGCAATCAAATCAAAAGACTGGTTCTTTGGATGCCAAATCCCCAAGTCTGGTCTTCCTTTCAAATATCTAAAAATTCTCTTAATTGCATTCATGTGAGAAACTTTTGGACTTGACTGTAATCTTGCACAGACACACACAACATACATAATGTTAGGTCTTGTAGCAGTTAGGTACATCAGGGATCCAATTTTGGCTCTATATTCATGCTCATCCACAGGCTCCCCCTTTTCATCAGCTATCATCTTTTCTTTTGTGTCCATTGGAGTTGAAGCTGTTTTGAACTCATGACATTTGAACTTATTAAAAATGTCCTACACATATTTAGTTTGGTAAATGAAAATTCCATCAGTTTTCTGTTGAACTTGCAGTCCCAGAAAGAAATTCATTTCTCCCATAGAGCTATACTGTATTTGGATTTCATCACCCCTTCAAACTCCATACACATTTGTTCATCGGTTGAGCCAAAGATGATATCATCCACATAGACTTGTAACAATAGCAAATCTGATCCTTTCCTTTTGTAAAAGAGGGTCTTGTCAATGGCTCCCCTTTGGAAACCATTTTCAAGAAGATGGTTTGACAACTCATCATACCATGCTCTAGGAGCCTGATGCAATCCATATAGGGCTTTATTTAACTTATACACCCTTTTAGGATACATTGGATCCTCAAAACCTGGTGGTTGAGCAACATACACCTCTTCATCAATCTTTCCATTTAGGAATGCAGACTTGACATCAAGTTGGAATACCCTTTTGTTCTTTGAGGCAGCATATGCAAGAAAAATCCTTATAGCTTCAAGTCTTGCAACTGGTGCAAAGACTTCCTCAAAGTCAATTCCTTCCTCCTGAAGGCATCCAAGTGCAATAAGTCTAGCTTTATTCTTTATCACAATACCCCTCTAATCCCTTTTATTTTTGAAAACCCATTTTGTTCCAACTGCATATCTGTTTCTTGGCCTGTCCACAAGATCCCAAACATGTAGATCTCCGAACTGAGCCATCTCCTCTTGCATTGTTTCTACCCAGCTGTTGTCCTTCAGTGCTTGAACAATGTTCTTTGGTTCTATCTGGGATAGAAAGCAGTAGTACAAACAAGTGTTTGCAGATTCAGAATGACTTCTTGTAACTCTTTCATATATATCTCCAATGATGTTTTCAGAAGGATGATTCTTTTCAACATAAGGGGTTTGAACTATCACATCAGCAGACACATTAGTGTCAAGATTTGATTCATTGAGATCTGGTTCCTCAATGATCAATTCAGTTTCAGCATCATGAAACTCTAGTGCTTCTTCATTATTCTGTCTTGAAGTAAATGCACCATTGTTTTTCATATTCAATCTTTCAAGCAGATCTTGAAACCTTGCTGTTGATACAACTTCCTCTTAACATGTTTGGTTGCTTGGGTTTCCCTCAATCTGAACTTGATCATTTTGCACTTCTTGATTATCTTGATTGATATCTGCATGATCTTGTTCTGGAGTGTGATTGTCTCTTGATCATTGTCTTGAACTTGCTCAACAATTTCACTTGAGGGATCCTTTATAAATGTATATTCCCTTACTTTACTTGCAACCTTCTTTCATAACTTTTCCAAGTCCAATGTTTTCTTCTTTTTCTCTTCAATCACACTGGTCTTGTAGAATGAATCATCAAAGTCTTCAGGATAAATCTTGAAAGACTTGATCAATTTTTCAAGGTCAAATGGCCATTTTGCACCATCAACTGTGTTGAATTGATTCTCATTAAAGATAATGTCAGTTGATTCAATTACACTCAAATGGTCTTTCACATATACCCTGTAGGCTTTTGAGTGTGTAGAGTAACCAACAAAGAAGCAATCCAAGGATTTTGATTGAAACTTGTTTAAGTAGTCCTTGGTGTTCAAAAGTGAACATTTGCATCCAAAAGGCTTGAGAAACTTGATGTAGGGCTTTCTATTAAAGAAAATTTCATATGGAGTCTTGTTGTGCCTTTTATTGATAAGTACCCTGTTCTGAACATAACAGGCTGTGTTTATGGCTTCTGCCCAAAAAGTAACTAGTAAGTTAGCATCTACTATCATGGTTCTTGCAGCTTCAATGAGTGTCATGTTTCTTCTCTCTGCAACACCTTTCTGGTTCAAGAGTTCTAGGAGCTGAGAATTTCTTAAGTATTCCCTTTTCTGCACAAAACTCTTCTACAACTCCATTTTTGAACTTAGTACCATTATCACTTCTCATCACTTTAACCCTTTTATCTAGTTGGTTCTCAATCCTTGTTACACATCCCTTAATCAACTCTGCAGTCTCATCCTTTGTACTTAGGAAATACACCCAAGTATATCTTTAAAAATCATCAATGATCACGAGACAATATCTTTTCTTTCCAATGCCTGGGACACTCACAGGACCAAAAAGATCCATGTGAAGTAATTCAAGCACTTGATCAATTGAGTTGATGAGCTTTGCCTTATGAGAAGATTTATGTTGCTTGCCTTTTTGCCATGAGATACATTTATCATCCAACTTGAACTCTCTTGTAGGCAATCCAATTACATGCTCACCCTTCACAAGTTTGTTCATGTTCTTCAGATTCACATGACACAATTTCCTATGCCACAATTTTGACTCATTTTCAGTGGCTTTGGAAACAAAACATGTACCATCCCTTGAAACAGCTTCTTTCATGCTAAGCTCATATAGGTTGCAATTTCTTGGGGCCATCATCATGATCATATCAGGTGGGATTACAAATTCAGGTCTTAAAATGAAACAATGTGAGTCATCAAAACCAACTTTATAACCCTTATCACACATCTTTGATTTGCTCAACATGTTAAATTGTAGTCCTTCAACATAAAACACATTGTCAAATGAGACTTTTCCATTTGTTAAATTCCCTTTCCAACTATCTTTCCCCCATTCTCATCACTGCCAAATGCCACAGGACCTTCAAACTTCTCTTCATAATTAACAAGTGACCTCTTGTCACAAGTCATGTGCCTAGAACATCCACTGTCCATATACCACACTTCATTCAGTGGAGTGGATTGTTCCTGCATAAATCAAAGAAGTTGATTAGTTAAGTGATGAAGTGCAAGCTATTTCAGCTTGCAAATCACCAGTTTCATTTTCAGTGGCAGCATTGGGTGTGAGTATTATTGGTTCAGGATCTTCATGTGTTAACTCAAGATTATCTGAATTATCAGTTTCATAACCACACTCTCTTGGAGTTTTCACAAATGAAGTTGCGTTCTTGCATTCTTCTGGTGCATTGTCATATTCTTGAACAACATAGTCTTTCTTTTCTGAGTAATCCCTTACATCAGCAATTTCATCCACCTTAGCTTCAACCTTAGGTTTCCAAAGAAATCCTTGAGGTTCATAACCATGTTTCAATAGAAACTTTTCATCACCAGTCAGTTCAGTTGGTTTCTTTCTAGGAAAGATACCTCTGTATCTTGTCTTCTCACTGCTTGGTGATCCTTGAGAATCATTAGACTTGACTGATTGTGTGTCTTGTTTAGGGATAATTCTCAAGGGTTGAAAACTCTTTTTTACAACCTTCTAAGATTTCTTAGGAGATCTGCTCCTCCTAACTGGTTCAGCCACATGTTTCTTGGTCTTTACATCAGTTTTCTTTTCTTTCTTGGTCTCTAATGTTGCTTTCAAACCATCTTCACTCATTGTCTCTTTTCCACACACCTTTCCTTTTCCCAGGTATGCATCATACTTTTGATTGTACAGAACAAAGTCTTGTCCATACTTTTTCTCATCTGGGACATGAAAAGGCTAGAAGTTGAATCTCTCATTACAAGAATCAGTGTGGTGACCATATTCATCACATTTCTTGCACCAAACTTTTCTCTTGTATTTTTCATGATCACTTCCTTTCTTGAACCTTTCACTTGGTCTAGGTGCTTTGACTCCAAGTGTCTTCTGATTCTTCAGACCATCAAAATCAATTGAGAGAGGAACAAACTCTTCAATCTTGATGTCTTGTCTTTCAATCTTGCTTTTAACAAAACAATTTTCTTCATAATCAAAGGTTCTTCATCTAGGCTTTCCTTATGTCTTGACTGCCTCTTCTCATATTCTTCCATAGTTTTCACTTCCCTAATATCAAACACCTCATGACTAGGGAAAATGGGGTAAACAGGGATAAAGTTTTCAACATCAACTGATTCAGTTACCCTTTTCTTGTTGTTTTTACTTATCCTTTCCAATACAGCCTTGCTTGGTGGCCTGACTGCATTGTAGCTCACCTTCTTCTTCTCACATATATCAAAAGACACATGTTCTCTATTCATTCTTTCATTCTGTTTCTTCATCTTTGGTGTTATTGGAGGTAACAATGGAAGTTTGTCTATTGGTTCTTGTTTCTTCACCCTTCTGCCTCATTCAGCAGCCTTAATTTCTTCATCTGTGATCTGATCACTTAAGTCATCTGCATTTAGATCATCCGAATCAAAATCATCTTCAGAGACTTGTACTCCTATTGACTTGTCTTCTTCTTCTTCTTCTTTCTTTACTACAAATTCTCCTTCTTCATTCACCTCAACATTATTGTAAAGATTAACAAATTCTTCTTTGTCTTGAAAGACATCTCTGAATTGTTGTAGATATGCATCCCTCTTTTCTTTGTGAACTTTGGGCACAAAGTTGTTTTTGAATGGTGGTGGAACTGCTTTGTACTCATCTTCATCTTTCACTTGGTTTATAATACCACAAATGTTTCCTGTGGAAACCAAGTTCTTCAAAATATCATTTTCAACTTGCAACTTTGTATTCTGCACCTTTTCTTCAACAATCATCTTCTTCAATCCATTAATCTCAGTGATGTATCTCTTTTGAGCTCTATAGAGACTCATGCAATCATCTTCCAAACTTTTAATTTTCTCTTCATTAATTAACTCACTTGCCTCATATCCATTAATGATACTTTGTTTCCTGAAACACTCACCCTCTAGCTTGCCTACTTTTATAGTCAAAGCATTAACTGTTTCATTTAAATCAGTTAATGAAACACTGGTATGAATCAGGAGTAGAGTGTACCTGAGATGATGTTCCATCCTCATTTTCAATCAAAGCCATCAATGCAACATTTGCTCTTGTGATATCCTCTTCTTGATTGCTCCAATCAAAATCACCCTCTTGCTGTGCAGCCAAAGCTACATTCCCTTGATTTCTTGATTGATTTTGGGTGGTTCTGTTTGAGTTGGTTGGAGCAGTTTGAAGGTTTGGGTTATTTCTCTGAAAGTTTTGGTTTTGAGGAACAACCTGCTGATTGTTGACTTGAGGCTGTTGATAGTTTTCGTTGAAGTTGGGATTATAGTTGTTGAAGTTATTGTTGTTGAATCTTGGCTGATTTTGTTGGTATTGCTGCTGACCTCTTGGCTGTTGATTCCGGAACTGATTCACTTGAAAGTTTCTTGGTTGATTACATTCTCTGGCAAAATGTCCCGGCTGTTGGCAATTGTAGCAAATTGCTTTTGATTTGTCAAATTCAATTCTTTCATTAGGACCAGAAACCAGAGACCTACCAGTTCTGTTATACAACCTCTTACTTCTCAAAGATAACATGGCAGCTTGTCATTTCAAATCCATATCCTCCAAGTCATCTGCATCTATCTGCTCTAGGTCATCTTGGATGACACTGGTATGAATCAGGTTCTTTGCTACAAAGGCATTGTATGATTCTATGAATACTGAAAACAAAGCATGTGTTTCACTTCCTTGACCATTTCCTCCACCAGAGTGAGGTACATGTCCACTAGCAATTGAGGCAGAGTCATTTTCATCAATCAGTTGGACATTGAACCTTGACTGGTTTCCATGATGACTTGAGCTACCACCAACAAAAGATTTAGGTGTATCAACACCATGTTCAGTTGGTTCCTCTGTGATAGGAATCTGTTGTTGAGTTTTGGTAGACAAGTTTCCCATAGGTGCAATGAGAGAATTGGTCACCTGGAAACAAGGCTTCTCTTCTTTGATCATTTAATTCTCAATCATTTCTATCTCAGTAGCCTGAAGGAAGCAAACTACATCATCCACCTTTAATTGATCAAAGTTTTGCTTTTGAAGGATGAACTTCCAGGCAGTGTACCATTCCTTTGACATTGAATTGAGCAGCTTGGTGTTCAAGTCAAGATCGGTCATCACATAGTCAGTTGTTCTTAGCTCATTCACAATTGCTAGAAATCTTTCTAGAATTGACTTCAATCTCTCTCCATCCTTGTACTTGAATCTCTCTAGCTGTTGCTTGAGTCTTTGTTTCTTGATGTTTTTCAACTCGGTGTTGCCTTCAAACATCTCAAGGATTGCATCATACATAGCCTTAGCTGTGGTGTGATGTGCAACCTTGGTCAAGATTTCCCAAGACAGTCTTTTCCTCATTCTTTCACACACACATGCAGTAGCATTTGCACCATCAGTAGTATCTTGTGGACCATTCTTAATCGAATTACACATATCCACATCGTTATTGAAAAGTGCTGCTTTAAATAAGACCTTCCATTTCGTGAAATTTTACTGTCCATTAAGTCTAGGAATCTTATTAGTAGAAACCTCTTGTTCTTCGTAACCAGACATTTTGAAAAGCATAATTAGTTAATCAGTAAAAACAGATTTTGAAAATAATCAGATCTGAGAACCGGATCTTCAGATCTGATGTATCTGGTTCGATCAGATCAAGATTAAGTAATAAAGATGAAAACTTTAAATAATATAAGTAAAAGAAGACACCGGTAATATGTAGATCTGGACGGAAATGAAGAACAGAACAACTGACGTCACTCTTCAATGAAACAGTGTTCTGCTTACATCATTGTTCTTCTTCAGATCTTCATTCAGCAACAAATTCTTTACCCAAATCAGCAACAAACAAGCTCTGATACCACTTTTCAGTCCCGTATAATCACACACACACTTGCAATCAAGTCATAACACACACATTAAATGTGTCGACAAGAGAGTTAATGACGGTTGCTATTTTGGGAAAGAAAACCGTTTATTAAATGTGGAATCAATAACAAACATTGTAGTTGCTAAAAGATTAATGAAACGTAACTAACACACAAGAATCACTCAAAAGATTTTCATTCATATAAACAAGTCATACAAACATTAATCGATTTAGGGTTTCTTGGTTGGAAAGTTATATCCGTACGATTCTATGACAGCCGTCATACTCACAAATATTCTCTCAGAATTAATTGGTTTGTCCGTAGGAGGCGTGCCCTAAAATATTCTTTTTATAGGCCTGACACCTCCTGACAGCTGTCATTCCTTCTAGAAACCTTAAATAAATAATACATAATCAAATTACATATTCAAAACTATACTAAGTGTAAAAACAGGTCTTCCGGGTAGACTTTGCATAAGTTGTCTTCACCGAGTACGCTTTGTGCCTTTTGTCTTCTACGGGTAGACCTGGTAACCTTGAAGTGTGCTCGGGAAAAGTTCTCAGGGTAGACTTTACTTAGAGTATTTTCCTAAGAAAATAGTCACCTCGCAGACTTCAATCTTCTTGATCATATCAAACTTTGCCCGATATGATCTAACGAGCAACCTTGTTCTTCAATGATCCCTTCAACTCCTTTCTAGGAAATAGCTTATTAGCAAAACAAAGTGTGCTTGGTATTACTGTAGCCTGCTTGAGTTGAACCCTGGCCGATGTAACTTTAGATATTTCATTACTCATCAAGCATGCTCGGACCACTGTTTTATTAATGAATACCTTGCCCGATATTCCAATTACTTGGCTTCATGAGTTTGGTTAGCCAAGAGCTTACTTGGAAGCAAACCTTGCTCGGCTATGAAGAACAAACTTGCTAGACATAGTGAACCCTGCTCGGATATACACTAAAGAAGAATTCTAGAAGATAACCTTGCCCGATGGACAAAATACCTTAGCAGGGTAAGAAAACCATGCCCGGGAAAGTGTGCTCGAATTCAATACATAGCGATTTCCGAGGATGTTGAGAAAATTCCAATCTTCCTTATACTTCTCTTAGGTCAAATATTTGACTCAACGTGAAAGGTCATTCATAGAACCCCATCTCCGGCGACCCGGCGTGTTACGTCTAACATTTCCGACACGCGGTTCCAACATCACCACACTCTTCTTTGGGATTGGAATTAGGAGATATATAGAGGTGGGAGTAGAACGAAGTGGATATACAGAAAGCAACGCCGGTACAATCATCTTCTCCGGCGAGCAACCTGTTCGCACCACCATCTTCCCCGGCTACCCCGTTTTTCATATCTGAACAACCTCATAACGGCTTCTTTTTCATATATTAACCCAACCGAATACAACCGATCTCATCAAACAATGTCTTCGTTTTTAAGTTACATCGAAATAGACAACAGATCAGGCCGGCTTGCGATGGCCGTGTTTGGCTTCTGCTCAAAAGTAATCGGCTGATTACTTGTGATCCGGCGGCTTTCGGTTTCAACTATTATGTCGATGAAGATGACGGGTATGGTTGTACTCGGTGGGAGGGAGGAGCCGGAGGTGTAAGATGAAGTACGCTTGGGTTGGGGTGGTGTTGGATCTGGTTGTGCTTCAAACATTCAATTGAAAGAGGAGATGGAGTATGGGCCACCTTTTATTAGTTTGGGTTTATAAAAAGATTAAAATAATAAAATAACTAAATAGACCGTTTTGTCCTTCATAAAATATTAAAAGAGTAACAGAGTTATCAGTTTGGAAGACATTGGCAAGAAGTTGTAAACCTCAATGGTTCAGTTGCACAAAACAAACTATTTGGACAAACATCGCGTAATTGACTAAATCTCAGGGATGGTTTCGGCAGTGAATCATAGCTTGTGTGGGCAGTCAACGTATCGGTAAGTGGAAAGATTTGCTCCAAGTGAAGCCTTCCGAACAATCAAAGACCTATTCTCACCAAGCCAAACGCCATGCTTCGGGATGCAAGCCTTCCGTACATAAGCTTGAATTCTATTACCTTGTTACATTATTAATATGAAGAAACAAAATAATTATTACAATGTGTAATGAGGAACAAAAATAAAAAAAACCGGATTATGATAAATTAAGTTTTTTTATATAAGAATTATTTTTGAATATAAGAATACCATTTCAACTTACAAAATCATCTATATGGACCAATCTTCTCTGGGTTTGTTGTTGTCCTTGAGATGCCATAGTTTCTATATACGAACCTTGAGAACAAAATCGTTGTTTGTCACATCCAACTGGTTCAACATCGTAATGTTTGATGGTTCCATCTTCCCGTTTAAGAAATATTCAAATTAAAGAAATGATTATACATTGAATAATGAATCATTATACTTTGAATGAAACAAATAAAAATAATAAAATATATAAGTAGGAATAAAACTATAAACCTTGCAAAGAAACAAATAATATTTTGATCAAGACAGTGAGAATGTGTGAGAATTTGTATGTGCAGATGAGAGTATATGTAGATAAATAGAATGTGTTTAAATTTTGGGATTGCTCTATAACAAAGGAAGGTATAAATATAGTAAATTTAGAACATAAAATTAGGGATTTTTTAATAACCATGTACTAATAAATCATATCAATCAATTAAATTATATGAATCAATTCCAATATATCTAAAAATAGACCCAATTATGATATAATTATATTTAAAATGTAATCATTGGGTAGGTTATTTTATATTAAACCATATAGATCAAATATCAATTAAACATACTAATCAAAATAAAACAAACTAAAAATTGGTATAACACCTGGTGTGCGGAAAAAATATATTATGAAATCCAAAAAATAAAAAATCGTTTCTTGTCAATGAACATAACAAAAGTTGTCAAACAAAATAACAATAGTAGATACAATGTAATACCTGATGGTTTAGTGAGCCGACATGTGGTCGATCGATGGTGAAGACATGCATGGATAGGACGAAATCACTAAGAGTAAACTTCCATACGTTGAACAGGAACGTCGATGTGGAAGGTTGATTTGCCGGATTCAATAAATGAAGCTCGAGATCGGTGGAAGATAATGGAGGCGTGAAAGAGGGAATACTTGATTTAGGTGATTAGGTTAAAAGAGTTTCCATATTATGAAAGAAAAAGAATGAACCGAGGGATGTGAAAACGGGTATGGTATAGCGGTAGGTAATCCATATAAATATTAAACATTCATCAATATTCAATATTCTATATTCCATATATATTCAATATTGTCAATAGTCAATAGTCAATTCTTTTTTATTTAGGGAATTAATGAAATTGTCAGTCAATGGTCAATCCATATATATTCAAACGGGTTAGGGAATTAATGAAATTGTTTTTGATTTATTTTATTGTTTAGAAAATTAGAGAAGTGAATGATATAATTGGAAACGTAGGAAATAGGTCAATATGAAAGGGCCATGTGGACTTAATTTAAATTGTTTTAATTGTATATGTAGATTATTTATTACATATGTGTAAAATTTATGTAATAACAAATTTACATACATGTAAAAAATTAATATGTGTAAAAACTAATTTTCATAATTGTAATCGTAACTATAGATATAAAAAGTGGTAAAACTATACTCAAATAACATTAACATACAATTTATAAAAACGTTATTTATTAAGAGTTTCTTAAAATTTTTAAATAATTTAAGAGTTCTGTAATGATACTCATTCTTTGTAAATTTTTATTAAATATATATTTATTTAAAAAATTTATATAACTTTAGGCTCGTTTGTCGGCTCGAGCTCGGGCTCTGGCTCATTTATTAAACTGGCTTACTTTTAGTCTCAAGTTCGGGCTCAGGCTCGATCGAGCTTTTTTACATGTTGATCTCGAGTAGCTCGCGAACAGCTCGACTCGTTTACACCCATACTGAAGACTCGTTATAAAAATTGGATATGAATCTTCAATTATACATGTGTTTTTATTTTTCTTTTTATCAGTTTGTCTGTACCTAGTGTTAAGAAAGAATAATACCATATTCCTGTTAAGTTTTAAACATGTTATCTTGGAAATAACTACTAAGCATCCAGTACCCTTGTTTAATATTTAGTTTTTTTTTTCAAAACTACAAATTTCTTTTTAATTGTTGTTGTATATAGCCTTGAACCTAAGACTTCTCATATTCAAACCCAGGGGTTTGAAAGTTGACATCCACCCATTTGGTGTATAATAGTAGTTTTAAGTTACGTACCTTAAATACGTACTTAAAATTTGGTATTGTCCCTAACACTTTAACTATTCAAATAACTTGTAATTTGAATGGAGTTTGAGAATAGATTAAAATAGCTTATTTAAAACCTAATATATTGGTTTATGCTCGAGCCTTCTGATTTCTAGTTCGAATTTTAAGGTCATTGGTCTTGTAATTCAATTGGTTTTATACATAAACTTGGGTTAGATAACACTGGATTTGACCAAAAACTAGATCATAGTAGAGGTTATAAATGAGAGGTGCATAATTTCATACATGATTGTATAACTATGTCCCCATACCTTTTGGGTATCAGATAAACCATTACCTTGTTAAAATATTGACTCGTATTTATTTTGATTTTGATTTTTGAATGGAAGTACCTTTTCTTTTTCTTTCTGATGGTGTGGGTACCCTTACCCACCTACAAGCTTAATAATAGAAAAGCAGCTCACAAGTAGGGAAGCATATGAACTAAAGGGCATCAAGCAGAAGCTGGCAGATAGGGAAGCTTGACACTTGCCCAACAAGTCTCCAAATTGACTAAGTAACTTATGCTAAAGTAACTTCTGAAAAAGTCATCATTGTTCAAAAGCAGACACTTGTCATAAAGTAAAAAACGACTACAAGACAAAATAAAACTTGAGTGCAGGTTACTCGGAAATGACATCTGCCCAGTCTAGACAAGCTGATAGGAGAGTTGACCTTTTCTACTTAAGAAACTTCTTAAGCTTCCCCGAAGAAGCTTCCAAACTGCCTATAAATAGAACATTTCACCAAAGGTATTTTCTCATTCTTATTCACCCTATTCTCTCTAAAATCTCTCTACATACTCCTACTATATCTCTCGTATCATATCACTGATTTTCACGCCGCAGGTTGATCGTATGAGCCCCCCTCCTACGGAGAGACTAACCGGTTGTGTTTTCTTTTATTCTTAGCAGGTTAGGAAACTTTAATAGGATTATACTCTTGAACCATAATACTCTCTTTTTCTGTTATATACGTTTTAGCAACAAGTGGCGCCGACTGTGGGGCTAACGCTACTTTGAACAACAATTTTCGTAGCTTTAGCTCCATTGTGCTCAAGTATTTTCTTTTTTTGGGTGAAAAGAATAGTCTTATTCAAGGAATTCCTATGGACGATGATTGGCCGGAAAACGACTCCTTTCCGGAGGAAAACGTTGGCCGTAGTTCACTGGAAATGAGCAGAACCTTGGTCACGTCACCACGATTCTTTAAGTTCCAATCACCACCCTCGTCTAGAAGTGAAACAGTCTCCCTAAGAAGTGATTTTCTTCTTCTGGTGGAAAGAATAGATATGACGTCGGAGGGTGTTAAACGAAATATCCTCCAGCTCAGGGAGCTGATGAATAATTATGCTCATGAAGAATGAGCTAAGGGGATAAGGATATGGTTAGATTATGATGAAGAACTTGAAGTCACACATTCCATCACTCCTCGTCCACCAAACACAAGCATACCTTTTCCTTCGAGAAGAAACATTCAAGGACCTGGAAGCTCGCAGGTAGGGGAGCACGAAAACGCAAGCTCCCCATGGGAAACGGTAAGCCTCATAGCTTCACCCATAATCCCTAACGGAGTAGGAGATTTCACTATGGAGCAGCTTTTACAAAGCTCACCCGTTGTGATACCTCCTCCAACAAGCACCTCCCTGGCATAAGCTTTAATGTCATTACCCCTGGCAAGAAACATGGTAACACCACCTATGGTAGAAGCCTCATAGCTTCACCCATAATCCCTAACGGAGTAGGGTTTCATGCTACCCGGTATGGCAACCCTCAAATGGCCGCCCTGATGATGTCTCAAGATGGTAATGCATGGCCAAAAATCTTATTGTGACAAACGGAAAATTTTGCTCAAATGCGAGCAACACTGCCCAAATATTAGTGGCACAAGCATATAGACTGAAAGTCTATTGACGTACTGAATGTACAGTGAACAAACATATAGACATGACTTCTATTGAATTTACTAAGACCAAACATATAGACAGAAAGTCTACTGGTGTACTTAGTAGCATATCAATTTTCGGGACGAAAATTCTTTCAACAAGGGGATGATGTGACACCCGGCATTTGTAGGTTAACCTTAATTAATAGCACTTGTTAACGTTGTTAACTAAACTCAGTTAATTTTGTTAACTCAGTCGAAAACGTGCATCCATGTCGCATGTCACATGTCACATGTCGCATAATCACACACACGAGTTTGTCTGAGTCGTTGGCGGCCTAACAATGATAACAAGTGCTATTAATTAAGATAATAAACTGGTTACAAATGTTATGATACATATGGTAGGCAAATGTTAGGTGCTACATGTGACGTGTTATATAAAATAGTGTGATATATATTACATACTACTTGTCACATGTTACACCATAAACTAAAGTGATATATATTGCGTACTACTTGTCACATGTTACATTATAAACAATGGTAATATATGTTACATGCTACATGTCATATGTTACATGTCTATATATATGTTATGTGTAAGAAATGGTCAAGCATGATTGTTACATGCATCTTATATTACATGTACATGTTAATTATTAAAATGTTACATGAACTTTAGATTATGTTATACACTTATACCTAGTAAACTTGAATTAAAAATGTTACATGATACATGTTATTAAATAAAAGTCTTAACCTAAATTTATTACTGATTAATAGTAGTTAAATTGTTGTTAATGAGAGTTAATATGTTTTTAATAAGATTTTGGTTCAACAACCTTTGACTTGAAAACCTTTTCTCTTACTTTTCTCCTTCCTAGGCCGAAATCCACACTACACACATGCACACAAATCACATTTTTCTCTATAAACAACACTTTCTTTACAACTTCTCTCTAGACATACATACAATTGGTTTTGGTGATTCTTGAATCAAGGTTTTGGAGTTTTCATTGATGAAACAAGAAAAAGAAAGTAAGCATGTTTTTATATTTTTTTTTACTTTTCTTTGATTTGTGATTGTGGGATGAAAGTATCCAAGCACATGAGATCATAAGAAAACGAAATACGATAAAATTGACAATCTACATGTTAAGATTATTTTGTTTTTTTCATGATATGAAAACCCTAAATATCTTTGTAATAAAATCTGTATGAACAATAAAAAGATGTGTTTTAATCATTTAAAATGATCCCTTGGCGATTTAAGATCATAGAGATATAAAAATCATGATTGTTTTAAGGTTTGATTTGGATCTGTTTGCTGACAGATTCTGTGATCTAGAGTGTTAGTTATATAACTTGTTGATACGATGGTACTTGTGATTGATTCTTAATGCTACGGTTAATTACTTTGAGTCTACTTTTCAAAAAGTCAAAAATCATAATTTTTGGACTCTATTTGACCGCTGTTTATGAATTTACAAAATCGGGTATTAATTCTGGTTGAACAGGTAATTTTCTGGTCTGTCTTGTAAAGACTATATCTTGTAATTGAAAATGAATATTAGAGTGATTCCACTTCTGGAGTGTTATATATTAAATTATGAAACATATCCAATTGGTCTTGAATTTATTGGGCATATATGGAATTTTTGACAAATATTTAATTTCTGTTGCGTAGATAGAGTAGCTGAAGGTAGGTTGCTATAGTATATGCATTATCAATATGGTTTTGAGTGTTGAAAAACTACAAGAACATTTCTGGAGATACCTAATACTTGATAGTTTTGGTGGAAATTGTTTGGTAATTTATTTCCAAGATTTAGTTGGTTAGAAAAATGGACCTTCGTGATTAGAAATCTGTCCAAATTTGTCTAGCTTGTTGTTTTGGTAAAATAGTTTTAGTTTGTGCAAAGATTGTTGTGTTAACTTGGAATTTAACTTTGTTGGTCAACTTGAAACCATTTGACTAAATGTTTGTCTTATTTATGATTTATAAATATTGATTTAGTTATAGGACTTCATGAAAATTGGCTAAGTGCAAGTTACATGATTGATTGATAAATCAAGATTAAGGATATTATACGACTAGGCTAAGGGGCTGTTTGGCAAGTGCTGAACCATTAAGTGCTGAATCAATAAGAGGTCTGAATGGTTAAGAGACTCTGAGCCAGTAAGTGCTGAGCCAGTAATTGCTGTTTGGTTGGTCATCTGAATGGTTATGCAGAATGACTATTTTTTGCCCCTCTGAACTATTTTGTGCTAAATTCACTGAATTGCAATGAAACTCATGAAACGGGCCACAATATTGAATTAAAATAAAAATGACGAACGAGTAAAAACATGATGCATTGAAATGAAGCATGTCAAACGATCACAAGAGTATATTTACACGAGATACTAATAAGAGTTACAAGTACACAAGTTAACAGAAGTTACATGAAATTCAGCTAAATTGAATCACACAAGATAATATTATGAAAATCAGCATCTTTGCAATTGCTCGTCTTCAGTTGAGTTTGATATGTGATGTTTCCACTGAAACACAAGCAAGAAACTAGAGACCCATGAATTAGATCCTGGCATGTTAATTGCAATCCTTGCCACTCGAGATATTTTTATCACGCACCTGCAATGCATTTCATTAATAATTATTTCATAAAGAATATAAGAATCCAAAAATAATAATTTAAGACATACTACTTCACATTTCACTATACTTAATTAAACCCTATTTGGCCCTTGATATTTGATATATGAGATTGAGTCCTCATTATCCACGTCACTTGCCAACAGCTTCATTAAAATAGAACATTAGCATAAATAAAAGTAATAATGTAGCAGTCACTTGCCAACAGCTTCATTATAGATGATGCCCATTGAACCTGCAAGTCTATGTCAGTCAGCTCGAACGACTGGAATGTCAATATTAGACCTCGGAAACCCCTGCAGGAAACAAACTTTTCGAGTCAACTTCCAGATTTCCTAAATGTACTTGTAACTTCTAGAAAATGTGGCTAGAATCATGAAGAGATGTATCAATTAATTTAGTTTGATATTAGAAGGCCACAAGTACTTAAGATTTCATTTTACATGGTAAGTTGAATTAAGATTACAAAGAATTTAGTTCTAAAGTATCTGCTATATGACGTAGGTACAAACAGATCAAGGGACCTTAAACTAATCTAGATTCTACATTTTTAGCAACAAAGCTTCCTTCCCTAAAAAACAAACTCATAATATAGATACCACAAACTCACAAGTGACAACACAAAGAGATCACTGCCATTTGCTTTTATAAGCTTTATAAATGTAAACATAAATGGCATCATGACAGCTGAAATTTGGGCATGGCATGGCATTAACTATGATAGGAAGGACTTAAACATACATCATATGTAACATGTTGTTTCTATATTTCCAGAATAAAACAACCAAAAGACAAATTGTAAACTAAATTTTCAAAAGAATGGTGATCATGGCACATCACTAACAAAAATATTCATGGAGAAACGATGGTTTGTAATTTTAGCAAATCCATTTCTAATTATGTGCAAACTTATGTGTAGTCCTACTCTTTTGTATCAGCATGTGTGACTATGAGCATAAAATTGATCACATAAGCAGGATTTGTACAGGCGATGCATTAACCATGACGGGAAAAACTTAAACACACATCAGGATATAATATGTAAAAAGAAAATCGACAAAAAAAATTACTATGAGTCGATGAATCTATCCCTTTGGTACATATGTATATACACTCGCACAAATAATCGTCGTTTATATTGAACCACGTATATCATTATCATTGATAACGACAAACTCCTAGGCTAAATCAATATCATGTCCCTTGAGGCTAGACAAATACAAACATCAGAAGGCGTTTTACTTGTTTCAAAACAATCAGAAAACCTTATTGAAGATGGGAGCTAATTTCCATGATTTACATTACTAATTTATCCCGAACTCCTATTGGATGCAATACCATATGGGGTAATCATAGTTCACTTAATCAGAACCTCACATTTCTCTATTTTCATAAGGATTAACATGAAAGAGAAAAGAAACAAAATTTTGACCATTCCCTTCAACTTAATATATGGCAAGCCCTTGATATTTTCTGAATAATCAAAACGATACCTTATTTTGGACTTCATTCATTTAAAATGACTATAACACCGACTTGTTTGGTCTAAATAATATTTTATCCCTTCCAGAAGGTTAATGCCACTAAGTCGTAGAGGATATCCCATTTCTGAACCTTGATAAATCATCAATTATCAACCAATGTATTTGACACTCACTTTGGATTTTTACACTTTGATAATTTAAAGTAACTCCTTTGGTATCTCCAAATCGTGTGATCTTAGAAATTGAGAAATTTTGACTTTAACCAAATTACTTTAATAAGAATTCTGGTACTAGTAGTTTCATCAACACTTTGTTTCGGGACACTTGTCCTTCGTGTCCATGCCATCAACCTCAAAATTTATGTTGAACACAACAGTTTCATGAAACTTTACAACCTTAACTATGTTGAGTAACAATTCAATCCGATAAACCATACCTCCCTAATTAAAAGAGCGTTAGCTTCCATAGGTTAAGCAAAAGTCAAAGGACTTCTAAGTCATAGTTCAATTGGTCACGTAGTATCTTTTTCTAATGGTTCCTCGTGTGGAATAGAGGAAACTCAACCTAGGCTAATTAGCATAATAGTAATCCGAATATTATGAATAAACACCTTTGGGATGTTGTAACCTATTACAAGCTTCCTCATTATTGAGTTCCATGAACTCAAATTACCATATGGACCAAAATAGGAAACGATACGTATTAGTATTCTTCGCTCGATAGCTTGACTTGATTGGTAAATGAAACTATTATATACAAATTCATCTTTATGAACCACCATCTCCTTGAGCTATAGAAGCCTTATTTCGCTAAACTCGTAACAATTGTATCACTTCCGCAATGGTGGTTGCACCTGTAACAAGGCTGTTGCGATGTACACCTTATCTGGAAAAGAGACTGAACTGTCGAGACTCAACTCCTTTACTACTTTTGAAAATTTGCCATTTCTTTACATAAATGGATGTTTATATTAAAATGTTTTCCCTAAACTCTCAAAAAGTCGTAGTTGAATGCATCAACTTTCACAAACATTGATCGGATATTCTTATGACAAACCTCTCGGTTTATTTTATCTTAATATATCTAATCAAGTGAATACTTGAATCTTGTTTGGTTCCCAACAACATTAAAATCGTTAATCTCAGCACTTCTTATTTACTTATATTGTTAAGAGTTCAGACACTTTCACTATCAAGAAACTATGGGTCCATATATCATAATCAAAATTTCATGTACGAAATTTCTTTCAAGAAGGGGATGATGTGATGTGAACACGTAATAGTCGTATAGATCTAACCAGTATTGATTATCGGATTAGATCTAATACCTTAGGATCTAGTTTATGATATGCTTATAATTAAGTATATATATGTATTAGTAATTGTAGTATGTATATTAGTAATATGTTAAGGAAGAATTGAGTGAGAGAGTATTCCGGCAGAGGTTAGATATAATTAATCTCAAAACTTAAATTATTTGGGTATGAACACCCCTTATATAGACGATGGAGACCAATTCGTTACACACCCTGTAACGAATAGGCTCCAGTTTGTTAACTTACAAGACTCAAAAGGAAAGCATAAATCATTGATTCGTTATACCCCCATTCGTCAACATTCCATGACGAATGGGAACATACATAACGAATTACAGTCCATTCATTAAATATCCTTAACGAATGGGCTTTACACATAATGAACTGGCTAATTCGTTAAACATACTTAACGAATTAGCCTATACATTAACGAACTAACTTAATTTCCATAAATACCCATAACATTAAAGTAATAATAAATTACAAACGAAAATTTACAAAGACCCGAGATGACAAAACCATTCACTAACAAATGAGATTACTTAAGTGACTGGCAAGCAAAAAGATTCTAAAATGGGTGTAGGTTTTGTTGAAGTACCAACACCGTTTCATAATGATTATACGACAAATCTTTTTGCTGGAAAAGAGGAAGTTGTTGTTAATGAACTTGTTGTTAAAGAAGAACCTAAACTGGTAAAAACTGATGATGTTAATGCCCAATCATCAACTCAAAAAAATCATGTTGAAAGTAACAAAGTTTTTGTCGAGAATTTTGAGAAAGTTATCATTGAGGATGTGTTTGAACCTGAAGTGATACACAAAGACTAGAACATTCCAAGTTCAAATCACATTCTATATGAACCTCATGAATTTGAGGAGGCGGTGTATGGCTCAAACACATCTCAAGTGAAAAAGGAAAAAGCAAAGAAATCAGAAAAACCTAAAATTTCTGATGAAGATTTTATGCGTTTTGTCAATTCTGCTGCTTATAAGCCTTCAACTGGTCATGTATTCAAGCTTAAAGGGACCAGCAAAGTTACACTGAGAAAGACATTCAGCTTAATTTAATCAATCCTTAATTGATTGAAAGCGTCTTTCAAAATTAAACTTCCAAGATTCAAGATCTTGAACTAAAGTTTGTGAATTCCAAGACATCAAATGTAGTAGATCATTTAATAAAAGCAAAACAATTGTTAAAATCTGCTAAAAATGTTCAATTTGTGAAATCAAATGGAACTGACACTCTACAAAGCTTTTGAAATTGATGAAATCTTGATTTCTACATGAAAAGGAAATCTGTGACATTTGATGACTTAGACAAAGGTCCCATTGCTGGTGTTTATCATCAACCTTCCTTTTCCACAAGTTTCTGTTAAACCTTCACGTGAACTTGTAGACATGAGAACATGTTTTCTCTGTGGTGAGCAAGGTCACGTAGTCAGAAACTTCATTCATTTATCAAGGAACAATCCAAACACGTTCCTGTGATTAAGGAGATTTTGAGAAGACCAATATCTTTCGATGATGAAACCCATATTATGTTTTCTGATGTGAATCCTCGAAGGTGATTCACGTTAATGAAAATGTAAGTAACTTAAAGCCCAAATTCGTTCCAACGGAACCTATTGGCAAGAACGTGAATACAAATATAGTTCAAGCTGCATACTTGAGACGAAAGTCGAAATGACCGGTGACTTATTCACAAGCAGCTAAACCACATTTGGATTCACTAAATGCTTAGATTTCAAGAGAAACTCAAGAGGTGCCCAAGACTGAGGCATGGGCTGCCTTTTTGAACTGATCATTTTTCTTTCATGTGCAAAGTTCATCCAAGACTGTTTCTAGTGAGAACTGGATAATGGATAGTGGATACTCTCGTCACATTGCTGGCAACATCAACCTCTTAACAAATGTCAAAAATATGCAAGGAGGATATGTGGCGTTTGCTGGTAATTCAGGTGGAATGATCACTAAGGAAGGTGTTGTGTCAAATGGGTGCATCACGTTTGAAAAAGTTAATTATTGTAACAAAGTTGATAATAACTTATTGAGTGTGTCACAAATATGTGATAAGAAACACACAACCGTATTTAATGATAAGGAGTGCATAATACTGAAACCGGGATACGTCATTACCGAGGATATGGTAGTTATGCTATCTCCACGATCAAACGATATTTATGTGTTGAACTTGACTACTAAGGTCCCAAGTTATGTGGAAACATGTTTTCTTTCTAAGGCAACAGAAAAAGACACAATTATGTGGCATAGAAGAATGGGTCATATCCATGTTAGGAAAATGAATTATTTAATGGCAAATGACCTGGTTGATGGTATTTCTTTGAAACATTTTAAGTTATTTGACCACTGTGTTTCTTGTAAAAAGGGAAAACCGAAGAAGAAGTCACACCCTTCCAAATTAATCAATACCATTGATACTCCACTAGAACGACTTCATATGGATTTGTTTAGTCCTGTGAATCGTGCGAGTATTGCTGGTGATTGGTATTGTTTAGTTGTCACTGATGACTATTCAAGATATTCATGGGTATTATTTATGAGTTTAAAAGATCAAGCACTCATTCTAGTTCAAAATTTAATCACTAAGATTGAGTCACTATACAAACTGAATGTGAGATGTATTCGAAGTGATAATGGTATGGAGTTTAAAAATAATGTATTGGATTTCTTTTACATTCAAAAAGGAATTCATCGAGAATACAGTGTTCCTTATGTACCACAACAGAATGGGGTGGCTGAAAGGAAGAACAGAACATTGATTGAAGCTTCAAGAACAATGCTCGCAGATTCTAAGCTTCCTGTTCAATTCTGGAACAAGGCTGTAAATACTGCTTGCTACACGCTCAATAATGTTTTGATTGTGAAGAATCTTTAAAAGACGAGTTATGAACTTCTAAACAAGCATAAGCCTAACTTAAAGTAATTAGAGCCATTTGGGTTTCCTTGTACTATGTTGAAGAAGGATGCGGGAAAATTTAAAGAAAAAACAATTGAAGGTTACTTCTTAGGTTACGCATCACCTAAGAAACGTGTATTTAACTTACCTCAGGCTGTGTAAAGGAGTGGTACCACGTTGATTGCCAAAAATATACCACACCTCCCCAAGGTAAAGGACCTGACTGGATGTTCGACTATGAGAGTTTATTTGATTCAGTCACTCAAATAGTTGAACAACCAGATGATGACTTGGTGCGTGCATACTTAGAATAACAATACTTACCTCCAAGATCTTCTGTTTCTAGTTATGATGAAGCTCCATAAGATGATCTTCCTAATACATCTAATTTGATTTCCATCTCGTCAGATGATAGTCATTTTGTTGATTCTTCCTCGTCTCCATTCCCTGAAACACATGATATTGGTGAATCGTCTCATGACGCTGAAGAGAATCTAACTAATTTATCTGAAAATGTTGTTGTGTCTGACAATCCTACTCTTCGGATTCATACTAATCATCTACAAGACAACATCATTGGTCATCTTGATGTAGGTGTGCAAACACATCATCAAGTTGCTACTTCAAATGACTCTAACATATTGTGTGCGTATGGGGATATGCATTCCTCGGGAATCCTGAATCTCGCGAAATACACTTGCTTCCTATCTCAATTAGAACCAACAAATGTCCGTATGACGCTTGAAGATCCATCTTGGGTAGAAGCAATGCAAGATGAGTTGCAATAGTTTAATCGACTTGGTGTATGGTATCTCATTGACAAACCCGTTAGAGTTAAAAAACCAATTCCTACGAAGTGGGTATTTAAGTGCAAAAAGGACAATCGCGGGGTGATCGTAAGAAACAAAGAAAGGTTAGTGGTTCAAGGATTCCATCAGCAATAAGGCATAGATTACACTGAAGTATATGCTCCAGTTTCACGATTGGAAGCTATACAAATATTTTTGGCTTATGCGGATTATAAGAATATTAAGGTTTATCAGATGGATGTGAAAAGTGCATTTCTCAATGGGGAATTACATGAGGAAGTGTTTGTTTTGCAGCCTCCTGGTTTTGAAGATCCAGATTATCTGGATCGTGTTTACCGATTGAACAAGGCCCTGTATGGTCTACACCACGCCCCGAGAGCTTGGTACGGGCACACTTGCTGACCATCTTAATGATAATGGCTTCAAGCGAGGAACTGTGGATTGCACTTTATTTTATAAAAATGTTGGTGATGATCTGCTTCTTGTCCAGATATATGTCGATGACATCATATTTGGCTCAACAAATGACAAGTTATGTAAGGAATTCGAGAAGTCAATGCAAACAAAATTTTAAATGAGCTCTATGGGGGAGATGAACTTCTTTTTAGGGTTGCAGGTTCATAAGTCTGACAATGTAATCTTCATTCATCAGAAGAAGTACGTGAACGATGTCTTGAGCCTATTCAAGATAACTGCTGGAAAAATCCCTTCAACACCTCTTCCTGTGGGTCACAATTTGTCAGCGGACGAATTGGAGGATACCGTAGATCCTACCCTTTACCCAACGATGATTGGTTCATTAATGTATTTAACTGCTTCTTGACCTGACATAATGTTTGCAGTTTGTTTGTGTGCTAGGTACCAATCAAGTCCCCGAGAGACTCACCTGGAAGCTGTTAAACATATACTTCACTATCTGAAGGGTAATCCTGATATCGGGTTATGGTATCCCAAGGATGATAGATTTGACTTCACCGCGTTTTCCAATTCGGATTATGGAGGATGCAAGATCAACTTTAAATCGACCACAGCGGATTATCAATTCTTAAGAAGCCGGCTTGTTTCCAGGCAATGTAAGAAGCAGACAATGGTATCCACTTCAACCTCAAAAGCAGAGTATGTGGCAGCCTCGAGTTGTTGTTCACAGGTTCTTTGGATCTAGCAACACTTGCGGGATTACGGTTTGAAGTTTCTTACTACTCTCATCTATATTGATAACTTTGTTGCTATAAGTATCACCAAAAATCCCGTGCAACACTCATAAACTAAACATATCGAAATTCGATATCATTTTATACGGGATTGCTTTAAAAAGAAACTAATTGATATTGAGAAAGCGCACACTGATTTTTAAAAATCCGATCTGTTTACCAAGGCATTTGATAAAGCACGTTTTAATTTTCTACTTGGTTTAAATGGATTAAAATCTCTTGCTGATATCCTGAAACAAGGATGATTATCTTTATTTCATTTTGTTTATGTTCTTTTCTTATTTTTATGTTTTGGGTTTTGGGGGTGAAAAAGAAAAATACAAAAATTTTGTGATTTTGTTTGTATAGAGAAAATCCAAAAACATAGAAAATTTTGAAAATTACAAAAAGATTGGGATTTTTGGTTAAAATATTTTGAAAAATCCAAAAACATTAAAAAACTTGAAATATTCAAAAAGATTGTACTTTCTGTTTGTATAGAAAAATCCGAAAAGACAAAAAGATTGTGTTTTTAAGTATGTACAGAGAAAAACCAAAAAGATTTTTGCATAATGTCGCTTAAAAATATGTCATTTACTCATATTTGAAGGGCATATACTTGTATATGTTTGGTCCTGATATGCACTTGTAAATGTTCGGGATAGCCATTTACCTGATAATATAAAGGATTTGGGGAGACTGTTGTGCGTTTTTATTTAATTATTTAGCTTAAAATTATGTCGGTTATTTAAGTTTGTTGAACATGTTTGCATGTGTTTGTCCTGTTATCTACTTGTAAATTGATAGTATAGCCATTAATCTATGACTAAAAGTAACTGGGGCGATTAAATTTATTTGTATGCTCCTCAAAAATTTTAAGTTTTGAAGAAAAAAGAGAAAATGATAGTACATTGATCATCTGGTCCCATATCCAGAAAGAAATAAGCTTAAAAGACTGAGTGCTTAATTACATTGGTGCAATGATAGGTTTTAAACAAGCCATTAGAGTAAAGTATGTGATATAAACATAAAGAAACACCAAATTGAAAGAGGTGTTAGTCTTTACCAAAAATCTCGGTAATGATGGCAGAAATGTAATAGCCTGTCATACTCATGCCTTATGTTTGCCTGATCACCAATAGTACCATAAGTTTGAATAAAAAGCATTAGGGTTCTGGACACTGTGAGTCTTTATTTGGTATAATCATATGGGTATTCATATATTTGAATATTTCAAACGCTTTTAGAGCAAACCAAAAGTCATTAAACTTGATCGTTGTTGTACATCGTACAACTTGAATTACTGACTTGATCAATATCCGTTGTTAGTCAAACATTGTTCCTCCCTTGCGTGCCTCTCAATACCAATAAGAAACGGAACCCAGGGGACACAATGTATGTAAGCCTACAGATGGATTCAGGCATACTCACTCAAATGGTGCTTCAAGGAAAATATATATAAAATTATAAATTTTGATCGGCAGCATAATGGTTTAAGTCAAGTTGGGGTGATACGGTAAAAAATCAAACTAAGCTTGAACCGAGATTAGAGGCTGATAGTTTCTGAGTTTATGTGCTTTAATTGAACAATTAATCATATCACAAAAATACTTAAAAGTTTGTTATAAGATTTAAGCGGATAACAATATCAGTGACCGACTTAACGCCATTCATAATAACGCTGAAATATAAAACTACGATGGAAGAGCAATTTGGTCAATATGATTCTCTGCTTAAACTCACTAAAAATACAAAAATTATACTGCTTTGAAAAACATACAAAAATATTTTGTCTTCTATTTTATGTTTGATTTCTGGATTAAAATGTAAATATTTTGAAAAAAAAGAAAAATATTAAAAGAATTTTAATTTTTTATTTGTTCTTTTAAATATTATTTAATTCTTTTTAAGTTATGTGTTTTTAAGCGTAAAACACATTAAATTATTACTTCTTACCACGTTGGGTAAGGTTCGTAAGGTAAAAGGTCATCAGGACACGGGTTTCGTAGACATATCTGTTCATTTATTTATTCATTTATTTAATGCTATTATTTAATTCTTTAATTATTTATATATTTATTTCTTTTAAAATTAAATTGGAAAGAACTTTAATAGTTAATTCGTTATCTGTGGATAACGAATGGGGTTATTTTGATGAAGAATTACTTCTTTTTTAATTTTTTTAATTATTTTTTTTAAATAATACTTTATTAATAAATAATGATGAATACATTATGGTGTATGATAACTTATGGAGAATAACTTAGATCTCGCTCTAAATAATGAACATGATCTTACTATTTATAGGCCATCAGCTCCATTCGTTAAGTTAGCCTCATTCGTTATATTTTAGTAACAAATAAGACACCATTCGTTATGCATTCATAACGAACGGTAATAAATTAACGAATAGTTACTCTATAACGAATGGACCTCATTCGCTATACAATACATAGCGAATGGGCCATTTTACATTATTTATACAAACTAGATTATCTATAACTTATTCGATTGTTACGGACACCAAAACCGTGCACTAACATGTGTCAAACGGAAATTTTTTCTCAAATGCGAGCAACACTGCCCAAATATTAGTGGAACAAGCATATAGACTGAAAAAATCTACTGACGTACTGAATGTACAGTGAACAAACATATAGACATGACTTCTATTGAATTTACTAAGACCAAACATATAGACAGAAAGTCTACTGGTGTACTTAGTAGCATATCAATTTTCAGGACGAAAATTCTTTCAACAAGGGGATGATGTGACACTCGGCATTTGTAGGTTAACCTTAACTAATAGCACTTGTTATCGTTGTTAACTAAACTCAGTTATATTTGTTAACTCAGTCGAAAACTTGCATCCATGTCACATTTCACATGTCCCACAATCACACACACGAGTTTGTCTGAGTCGTTGGCAGCCTAACAACGATAACAAGTGCTATTATTTAAGATAATAAACTTGTTACAAATGTTATGATCATATTGTAGGCAAATGTTTGGTGCTACATGTGACGTGTTATATAAAATAGTGTAATATATATTATATTCTACTTGTCACATGTTACACCATAAACTAATGTGATATATATTACACACTACTTGTCACATGTTACATTATGAACAATGGTAATATATGTTACATGCTACATGTCATATGTTACATGTCTATATGTATATTATGTGTAAGAAATGGTCAACAATGATTGTTACATGCATCTTATATTACATGTACATGTTAATTATTAAAATGTATCATGAACTTTAGATTATGTTATACCTAGTAAACTTGAATTAAAAATGTTACATGATACATGTTATTAAATAAAAGTCTTAACCTAAAGTTTATTATTGATTAATAGTAGTTAAATTGTTGTTAATGAGAGTTAATATGTTTTTAATAAGATTTTGGTTACACAACCTTTGATTTGAAGAACTTTACTCTTCCTTTTCTCATTCCTTCGCCGAAATTGATGTGTTGCAAAACACATAGCATTTTATCCCGTTTTTTGCGTTGTTTTGTGCGTAAACTGTTAACGAATATAACTTGTTCTTGCATGAAATTAAATTTTTGTGTATATGATAGGTCCCATATTGAAGAGAGCGAAAAAACGAGTTTAATGAGGAGAGAATCAGCTCCAACGGGATTCGGATGAAGCCAGTATGCGCGTTTGAAGATAAACGAGTCAGAAAACGAAGAAACGAGCACCGAGGACCTGTCCGCGCTACGCGATCAGGTGAGGCATCCATGCCCACGCTATGCGACATCTCACATGTCCCAAAGGCTGCCAAGAATGTTCAGGAATCGGTTACCCCATTTATTTTGTCTTCTAGTGGGCCTTGTGGGCTTGTTTTAACCTATTTTATATTAGGAAAGAGGTATTTAAACAAATATATGAAGGGTTTATACCCTATGAACGATTTTAAATATTTTTTCCAGCCACCACACCAGCTCTAGAGGAGAAACCAAGGAGGACAAGCTTAGGGTTCTATCTTTTATCCTTCGGTTGTCGGTTTTGACTATTTTAACGTTTGTGTGTTCGTTTTTGGTTTTTAATCAATCAAACCTTTTGTAATCAGACTTATATGAACATGTTTATCATTTATATCTATTTTATCTTTTGTTCATTGATTATGATTGGCTAAACTTCTTTGTTCTACGTAGGTTAGATGAATATTATTAGGTTTTAATGAGTAATATGGATTGTTTTATCATCAAGACTTGAATTGTTAATGAAAAGTTTGTTTTAACATTAAATTAGGTTGTGTTTAGTGGTTGTGAATTTGTTAATTACACTCTTTTACCTCTTGCTTTGATTAATTGAATGAGTTTTGATTGATTGTTGTTTGTTAGAACTCTTTACTTGGTGTTTAGGGTTTGTTTGTTGGAAGTACGACCGTAGGGTTTAAGAGAGTGTATTAATTGAATATAATCAGCGACTAGAAACCTTCTTAGAGACCGAGAGGTGATAGGAAGTAAACTCATATGATAGCTTTTACTTGTTAGGATTAGGATCGTGCGAGAGCGGGTTCGGTTCTTGTCGGGTTTGGGTATGTGAGCGATTAGTTGACCTAGTTTAAGTTGTAATGAATTGTTCCTCTATCCTTGATTGCGTGGTATTCGTCTCCATTAGGGTAGTGTGTCAGTGAGACCGAGAGGAGAGTCGGCATTAGAGCACTTTAACAATTCGTCACCCGGTTAGTTCTTAAAATCAACTAAGTGTAGGTTAGGGTTTCTTAGTGAGACCGAGAGGTGATATAGCTTTCTTGAGTGAACCCTAGTTGTGTCATCCTTAGGAACCGGTGTCGTGAGATTCTGCAACCCATTAGCTTACTATACCTTCAATAGGATTCTTACCTAGGTAGACGTTTTTCCCATTGATAAATCTTACTTTCAAAGTTTGGTCTAGTTTTCTTAATTTAAGTCTTTTAAGTTAATTTAAATTAGGTTAAGTAGTTAATAATTAATAATCAATTTAAAAAAAATATATTATTATTAGGTGAGTCTTATTAGGGTTAAGTATTAAATACGTTTTCACGTGTCCTTGTGTTCGATACTCGGACTTCCTTAGTGCTATACTATTAGTGATCGGTACACTTGCCGGTTTTGTGTGGTTTCTTTTGGATTTTCGTTTACAAATTTAAAGCTTAGTTGTGAGAGCATCATTATACACGCATAAAGTTTTTGGCTCCATTGCTGGGGACACGGTTAGAGGCGTATTGAGAACGACCCGAGTTAGGATTTACCTATAGTATTTTCGTATATGAAATTTTGCATACTCACCTATGGTGATGGTTTCGGTGTAACACTAGCTATTAATTAATTGAACCTTAATCGTATCTAATGGCTACTTGGTAGACTTTGATGCTTAAGCTTAGGTGGATAAACAATACCCTTGATCGTCTTAACTGTTCATGAAAAAAAAGAGCAACAAAAATTTTAAATCTGCTGATTTTGAGGTTCAAGTCAAGTTGGGGTGGTCTGGTCCGATAAAAGCAGAAAATAAGCGGGTCTTAATTGTGTAAACCACTGAGTAATATAAATTGTTGGATCTTATTTGTCCCGGTAAAGATCAAGGCATGGGTTTAAGTGGACAATAATATCGGCAATTGCGGTTTTTGCGTTTCTATGAACTTTAAAATAATCTATACATTTATAAGATCAGTTTTCCGATTATGATTCCATTGCATAAATATTTTTCAGGGACGAAAAAGGTTCAAGTGTGGGGATATTTGATGTGTTGCAAAACACATAGTATTTTATCCTGTTTTTGCGTTGTTTTGTGCGTAAACCGTTAACGAATATAACTTGTTCTTGCATGAAATTAAATGTTTGTGTATGATAGGTCCCATATTGAAGAGAGAGAAAAAACGAGTTTAATGAAGAAAGAATCAGCTCAAACGGGATTCGGATGAAGCCGGTATGCGCGTTTGAAGATAAACGAGTCAGAAAATGAAGAAACGAGCACCGAGGACCTGGCCGCGCTACGCGATCAGGTGAGGCATCCATGACCACGCTATATGACGTCCCACATGTCCCAAAGGCTGCCAAGAATGTTTAGGAATCGGTTACCCCATTTATTTTGTCTTCTAGTGGGCCTTGTGGGCTTGTTTTAACCTATTTTATATTAGGAAAGAGGTATTTAAACACATATATAAAGGGTTTATACCCTATGAACGATTTTAAACATATTTTCCAGCCACCACACCTGCTCTAGAGGAGAAACCAAGGAGGACAAGCTTACGGTTTTATCTTTTATCCTTCGGTTGTCGGTTTTGACTATTTTAACGTTTGTGAGTTCGTTTTTTGTTTTTAATCATTCAAACCTTTTGTAATCAGATTTATATGAACATGTTTATCATTTATATCTATTTTATCTATTGTTCATTGATTATGATTGGCGAAACTTCTTTGTTCTACCTAGGTTAGATGAGTATTGTTAGGTTTTAATGAGTAATAAAGATTGTTTGATCATCATGACTTGAATTGTTAATTAAAAGTTTGTTTTAACATTGAATTAGGTTGTGTTTAGGGCTATGAATTTGTTAATAACACTTTTTTACCTCTTGCTTTGATTAATTTAATGAGTTTTGATTGATTGTTGCTTGTTAGAACTCTTTACTTGGTGTTTAGGGTTTGTTTGCGGGAAGTACAACCGTAGGTTTTAAGAGAGTGATTGAATAATATCAGCGGGTAGACTCCTTCTTAGAGACCGAGAGGTGATAGGAAGTAAACTCATCTCATAGCTTTTACTTGTTAGGATTAGGATCGCGCGAGAGCGGGTTCGGTTCTTGTCGGGTTTGGGTTTGTGAGCGATTAGTTGACCTAGTTTAAGTTGAAATGAATTATTCCTCTATCCTTGGTTACGTAGTATTCGTCTCCATTAGGGTAGTGTATCGGTGAGACCAAGAGGAGAGTCGGCATTAGAGCACTTTAACAATTCGTCACCTGGTTAGTTCTTAAAATCAACTAAGTTTAGGTTAGGGTTTGTAAGTGAGACCAAGAGGTGATCTAGCTTTCTTGAGTGAACCTTAGTTGTGTCATCCTTAGGAACCGGTGTCGTGAGATTCTGCAACCCATTAGCTTACTATACCTTAAATAGGATTCTTACCTAGGTAGACGTTTTTCCCATTGATAAATCTTACTTTCAAAGTTTCGTATAGTTTTCTTAATTTAAGTCTTTTAAGTTAATTTAAGTTAGGTAATGTATTTAATAATTAAAAATCAATTTAAAAAAATATATTATTATTAGGTGAGTCTTATTAGGGTTAAGTATTAAATACGTTTTCACGTGTCCTTGTGTTCGATACTCGGACTTCCTTAGTGCTATACTATTAGTGATCGGTACACTTGCCGGTTTTGTGTTGTTTCTTTAGGATTTTCGTTTACAAATTTAAAGCTTATTTGTGAGAGCATCATTATACACGCATCAGAAATCCACACTACATACACACACACACACGCATCACATTTTTCTCTATAAACAACACTTTTTTTACAACTTCTCTCTAGACATACATACAATTGGTTTTGGTGATTCTTGAATCAAGGTTTTGGAGTTTTCATTGATCAAAAAATAAAGTAAGCATGTTTGTATATGTTTTTGTTTACTTTTCTTTGATTTGGGATTGTGAGATGAAAGTATACAAGCACATGAGATCATAAGAAAACGAAATACAATAAAATTGACAATCTACATGTTAAGATTGTTTTGTTTGTTTCTTGATATGAAAACCCTAAAAATCTTTGTAATAAAATCAGTATGAACAATAAAAAAGATGTGTTTTAATCATTTAAAATGATCCCTTGGTGATTTAGGAACATAGAGATATAAAAATCATGATTGTTGTAAGTTTTGATTTGGATCTGCTTGCTGACAGATTCTGTGATCTAGACTGTTAGTTGTATAACTTGTTGATAAAATGATATTTGTGATTGATTCTTGATGTTACGGTTAAGTACCTTGAGTCTAGTTTTCAAAACGATAAAATCATAATTTTTGGACTCTGTTTGACTTTGGTTTATGAATTTACAAAATCGGGTATCAATTCTGGTTGAACAAGTAATTTTCTGATCTGTCTTGTAAAGAGTATAACTTGTTACTGAAAATGAATATTTGAGTGATTCCACTTCTGGAGTGTTATATATTGAATAATAAAACAAATCCAATTGGTCTTGATTTTATTGGACATATATGGATTTTTTGGAAAATATTTACTTTCTATTGCGTAGATTAGAGTAGCTGAAGGTAGATTGCTATAGTATATGAATTATCATGATGATTGTGACTGTTGAAAAATTACAAGAAAATTTCTGGAGATACCTAATACTTAATAGTTCTGTGGAAATTGTTGGGAATCTTGGTAATTTATTTCCAAGATTTAGCTGGTTAGAAAAATGGACCTTGGTGATAAGAAATCTGTCCAAATTTGTCTAGCTTGCTGTTTTGGCAAAACAGTTATAGTTTGTGCAAAGATTGTAGTGTTAACTTGGAATTTGACTTTGTTGGTCAACTTGAAACCATTTGACTAAATGTTTATCTTACTTATGATTTATAATATTGATTTAGTTATAGGACTTCATGAAAAGTGGTTAAGTGCAAGTTACATGATTGATTGATAAATCGAGATTAAGAATATTATACGACTAGGCTAAGTCTAGATAATGGGTCAAAAGTCACCAACGGGCCGTCGGTCAATATTTTAAGGTCAAAGGTCAATATTTTGGTCAACGGTCAACATTTTGGTCAACGTTCAACAATACTCGAACTTTAGTCTTCGGTCATCGAGACATGGACTTTTCAGTCAACACTCATCGACTTTGACCTTTTTGGTCAAAGTCAACGAAAAGCTAAACTTGGTTAAAGTCACCGAAAAGACAACTTTGGTCAAAGTCAACGAAAAGTAAAACTTTGGTCAAACGTCTAATAAACAATGGGATTGTTTGGATACTAAGGTTTCTAGGGATCGCTTAGAAAATACTTATAGCGCTTGTATGATTTAGGCACTAGAACCACTTTGACTTAAGCAGTTGACTTTAATTTGAACCGCATTCGAGGTGAGTTTCAGAGCCACTCTTTTTACTTACTCCTTTTGGGGGAGAAAGCATGCATACTAAACTTTTGGATATTGTAGACTTTGTTAATACCTCATGTGTACATAGTTAACTTAAACTGATGTCCCCCATACAGATTGGGCCGTTAACAATTGTACATTGGCTGGGTAATGAAATTTAGTAATACTGGGTTTGACGAACCCCCTCGGGGCTTTCGGGAGAGGGAGTCGCCGGGTGTCTTCATTTACTAGAAACGCGTTATGCACTAGTCTTATATTAGACTCTGTTGGTGGCAAACAAACTAACAAGTCAACCTCGGTCAGAATGGAACTTACACTAATGTAGCATGATTACTAGCCTAATTAACTAGTGGTATTACAGAGGTATACTTTATTCGTACATATATTCTCTACAATGCTTTTACTAATTTACCTACTGGTTTATTTGGCAAACTTGTTTTAAACTCAAACCTATGAACTCACCAACCGTTGTGTTGACCCGTTTAGCATGTATTTCTCAGGTGTTTAAGGTGCACGTGTGAAGTTTAAATGAGTCTAGGATTAATGGATCCCACTAAGAATTGAATTATGCTGGGAGTCTTTAATAAAATGTTATGTCTGGACGTCTTGATACGCACTCTGGGTTTTTAAGTGTTTTCATAAATTATACGCTTCCGCAAATGTAAAAACTTTATTATAAATGTACTTACCTCATTTATGATGAGCAATAATTTAGAAATTTTCCATTATAAATTGATTGTTCGTTATGACACATGGCTAGATCCTGGATGTCACGCGCCTTATGGTAAAACCCCGTTAGTCGAAAATTGATGGTTTGACACTTACCATGGCAAGCTTCTCAAGGCTTCCCAACCATGAGCCACTCCATAGTAACTCAAGCTCCAAACATCATCACCACTGATATAGTGTAATATCTTGAAAAATACTATATTTGTTATTGGGTTAAAAATGTCAATTTGAAAATATAAGGACCCAAAAATATTTTAATGATAAATATGGTAAAGTAATTATAAGATATATATAGATCATTATAATTTGGAAGAATTCCATATTAATTAAATGGGGGAAAGGAATTCATCCCACAAGGAAAAAGGAAGAAAATGGAACTCTTTCACATAGGTATAAATAAGGAAGATAAAGTCTATCCTAGATGGAAAGTAGGAAATATTTGGAATCTCTTTATAAGGAGATGAGCTTCCATAGTAATATTCTTATATGTTATGCATGCACCAGTGGTCCTAGAGGAGGGTGCGAAGCACCTAACGAGCAAGTGCATGGGCTCGGGCGATGGGCGCAATGTGGTGCTTTTATGGCGCACTTTGCACTTTGCACCAAACTTGAAAAATCTGTTTTCTTGACCCATCGTGATACGCGATGAATCAGAAAACATCCCACGCGTACCGTGATGGGTATGTTAAAAAGCCCAGGATGGGCGGTGTTGCGAAACGCGACCACCCGAAGCGAATACGTCTTCGCGTACCGCGATGACATGGTCTGATAACAAGAGACGCATGTCATGCCACGTGGCATCATGTGGCAAAGCTATATGATGATGAGGCACGACTACTGGGCGGCATCGCGATACGCGATGGACGTCCAAAACTCCATCGCGTATCGCGAAGTAGTATAGTAATAATAAATTGGCCGTAGATCCATCGTGACACGCGATGGATCCATTACAACGCCCATTGCGTACCTCGATGGGTCAGTTGGACAGCCTCTATAAATAGGGCAGCCGACCCTCATTCTCTCCTCACACCTTCATCTAGTTCTCTAAAATACTTTCTCTCTCTACCTCGTAATTGGTTCCCTTGACCCGACAATATTACCTCATAAACCGTGCCCCCAACCGACGGTTCCTTCAAGTTTATGCCACCCAAAAGTAACCGGCGATCACCATATGCCGCCTTGATGTGCGTGCTAAAGAAGTTGATCAAGAATAGGATATTTGTGCGAGTGTAGGAGTGCTGCCGGAGAATCTTGGTGATTATTAAGCCATTCAAGGTAGGGGTTCTCCCCAAATAAAATATTATTATATTATAATATTAAATTGGCTTAGACCTGAGTCGAGAGTATACTCGATACCTCGAAAGTATATGTGACAATCGTCAATTTCAGGTTAACTCCGTTAACTCAACTCCGTCAATTCAAACTTAAGATCATTGAATCTATAACGCACACCTCATTACATTTAAACTAGGGTTTAAATGACGCTTAACACTTACTACATGTGTAGTCTTTCGGGAATTGCACCGAAACGCAAACGAGTTGACGCAAACAATTGGTGAATAAACGAAAAACGTCAAAACAATAATTATTTGATAATTATGTGTTAGACTTATGTGTTATGTGATAACATTGTATAAACGTTAACTCAATGTGCTAGAACTAGTTATTTAAGCTAGAAAAGTAACATTTGGAAGTTGAGGGACTAAAGTGTAACATGTTATTATAAATAATAACATAAACCTAAAACCCTAACACTCTTTCTCTCCTCCCACACCGATCGGCCCTCCCTCTCACCCCCTTGGCAGCCGTCGGCCATCACACACACACATACAAGCAATTTTTCAAGCTTTTGATTAAAGATTAAGGTGCTAGGAAGGTATAAACGACTATCCCTTGCATCCTTTATACTTAATTTCGATTTTTAATGGATTAATTAAAAACCCTAGGGCCGATTTTTGTATATAAGTTTTGTTCATATGTCTTGTTTGATTTGATGATGTATTGATGATGATTTAATAACTAGAATGGATATTATTACATGTTAATTGTTGTGTCTTTGATTTTGAGATCAAATAAAACCCTAACCATGTATGTATGGTGTAATTGATGTGCATGGATAGTGGTTATGGTGTCTAGAGTGTCATATGAACGGATTATGGTCAATAGATGATTAATATGTTGAATTTTGTTGCAAACAGTTTCTGGACAGATTGTGTTGTTGATTTTCAGTTGACTGTATCGGGGTGTAAATGTGAAAATTGGTTGAGAATATTGATACTACAGTAAACTAGGTTGAGTCTAGTTTCTAAAGAATATAAATTTGCAATTTTTGGACGTGTAAAAGTTAACCTTTATGATTTTACAAAAATGTTGTGCAAAGCTGAGTTGTTAGACCTGCTGTTAGGTTGTTTTGTAAATGTTATATCTCATGAACTACGAGACCAATTGGGTTGGTTCCACTTCTGAAAGTTGACTTGTTGAGTTAGTAACCTAACCCAAGTGGTCTTGCATTTGTTGGATTTTTCATTTAATGGTAATTTTAAATTACATTCTGTTGCGCATGAATTTGACTGTTATGAGTTTGCTGTAATGATTTGATTATTGTGAGAAACCTATGTGGAATAAAAATATAATAAAATATTTTCTGGAAACCTAAGACATGTATGCTTTTGTGATGATTTTTGATGAATTAATTGAGATGCTATGATCGGTGGTATAGTATAATCTTTCAAGTAGAATTTCTGTCTCGGTGAAACTAGCTGCTGAATATTGTGAAAATGCATGAAACATGATAATTGCTAGTTAATTGCTATGTTTTGACCAAATTGCCCCTGCGGGGAATACTTGCTAAATGATTGTGGTGTTTTGACCAAATTGCCCCTGCGGGGAATAGTTGCTAGTGATGTACATTATTAATACACGACACGTAAATAATCGTTCACACATGTATCGTATCACAACTGTACTTGTTAAGTCACACACGATTCACAAGCGAAACACGGAATGTAATTTGTGCATAGGTGTTATGTGCCGAGTCTAGAGACTCGATAATAGTTCCGACACTTAGAAAATCTCTTTGTTGTTTTAGAACGCTAGAGAGAGTTTTCTGTGACGCGCATCACTTGGTGATTTATTTTTGGGAAATCTTCGCAAACAGTGAGTTTCACTTACCCCTTTAAACTGTTTTCAAACGCTTTTCACTTGGGGGAGATAACATACTCCGAAAACGCATTTAAGATTTTGTTAATATAAATTATATATCACTTGTAAAGACTAAGTGGCAAACGCAATAACTAAAGTCCTTCATTCACATCGAACCGTTTAGTATTGGATAATAGCGAGTCATTGTTGAGTAGTACTACTGGGTTTGACAAACCCCACCCAACGCTAAACTCGACTGGAGGTCGAGTGGGTGTAATCTTGGCTAAACACATACCATGGTCGGGATAGACCTGGTGGCAAGGCAAATGATAAACAGTCAGCTTCGGTGTCGAACACTTAGTAATACTTGTTTTATAGGCTAGCTACCTATAGATAATTGACATAACACTATCTGTTAACGCAAAACGCTATACGCAAAAAGCTGAACGCTGAACGCTAAACGCAAAACGCTAAACGCTTTATTTTATATAAACTTGTGAACTCACCAACCTTGTGTTGACACTTTTAGTATGTTATTCTCAGGTAGCCGAGGCGGGCGCGCGGTATAGGATCATGCATTGTTGAAAATGCTTTTGTTTATGCAAACTGATTTTAAACTGTTGTCATTGGATTTTAAGTCGTCCTGCGTGACGTAACTTTTGTCTTTTGGTTTTTACGCTTCCGCACTAATTTTCATTTAAACGTTTTTATTGTTTGATTATAACTAATGATTCCGATCCCGTTAGTTCACCCCCTCTGACGGTAAACTCCGTTAGTGGATTTTGAGGGTGTGACAGTATAAAACAAAGACATATATAATTTGATAAAAATATTGATAATAGAATGTTATTTAAAGTTTATTAAATAAAAAAAGTATACATTTCATGGAGAAGAAGAAACGTAGTGTCGAAGATAAAAAAAGTCGAACTAAAGGTTCGAACAAAGTTTAACAAAGAAAGATAATTTGAACTAAATGTTCGAAAAGAAAAAAAATTCAAGGTAAAAGAATATGCGAATAAGACTAAAGGTCTAGTAATAAAAAATGGTTATACTCGTACTACAGGTCCGAGATAATAAGAAAGACGAACTCAATCAGTGAAGTGAAGCTGATAAAATAAAAGGTGAATGCGCCCCAAACTTTTTTAACTAATTTAATCGAGTCATTTAAATTCATTGCATGAGATTATGTATCTCTAAAACATTATGAACAAAAGTAGTCATTGGCCCTCAGGCTGTCGTGTACGTTTGTATGGATTCTTTCATAGGTGGTTAGATGGTGGGCACACCGCGCCACACTTGGTTATGCCTCCACCATGACGGGCCGGATCCAAGTAATGTCCGAGAGAGGGTAATCACATGTATACTGATGGTAGCAAAGTAATCTCGTACGCTGCGGTGTTTGCTAAGCGGTTCAGAGTTGAGCTTAAGTTTGTAATTGTGTTTTTGTTTTTAACTTATTAGTCCTAAGCCACAATGGGCCGAGACTTAAGTTATGTCTCGGGGGGAAATTAAGTAAATTAAATATTTTTGCGTCAGCTTATTTACCACCATGTGTTGCAGACGTATTTTTAAACTATTTTACAGGTAATGAAGATTAGAAGCTTGGGAATCGAAGTAGCCATTAGGGAATCTTATGGCTCAGATGGTTTTGATAAACATAAATGTAAATGGTGGTTTAACGAACAAGAAATATTTATATATTAAACGGGCCTTTTATCCCGCACTTTGAATATATAAATGTTAGTATTTATTCCACGCTAAATTTCCGCTACTAAACCGTAACTCTGATTTATTTACAAAAACGGTACCAACTATGGGTCACACTCCTAGGCCGTAGATGGGGGTGTGACATATAGGTAACTTGACACACTTGGAACCTTACCAACCATATAAGTCGTCGACCTTGTCATGCTTCTCGGAACAAATATCAAACTTTGTGTTCCAAACGAAGATCAAGATGTCGGCTAATGTCAAAACCTATGATGTAACGGAAGATCCCGAGGACCACCTACAAATCTTCACGGGAGCAGCTACCGTGGAAAGGAGGAACAATGCGGAATGCTGTCACATGTTCATGCAAACTTTGGTAGGACTAGCTAGGCTTTGGTTTAACACCCTCCCATCAAGAAGCATAGATTCCTTGGATGACCTATATCAAAGCTTCTTGACCAACATTACTCAACATAGAAGGTGTTCCAAAGATGCAGCTGTCCTACACCAAATCAGGCGAAAAGAATATGAACATCTTTGAGTTTTAATGGATAGGTACAAAAAAAGAATGTTTGAATTATAGTGGTGCTTCAGAGAAGATGCGCATGTCCGGCTACATGAACGTCATAAAGGCCAAGAAGCTGGTAAGAAGGTTTCATGAAAACATTCCCCAAACCATGAAATAAGCATTCGGAAGGACAAAAGCTTACGTTCAAAGGGAAGAGGCCTTAGAAAACCAAGAGACTTGGAAACATGATGATAGAAGCTGGAGAAGCTACCCCTCGGAAGGGAAGAAGCCCCGTTTTCAAAATCTTAGAAGCACCAACATGAAGCTCAATCAAGTCAAATGCTCATTTGGATACGAAGAAGGTAAATTCTTAGGTTATTTAATTGATAAACAAATCATAAAATCTAACCCAAGTAATATACAAGTTGTCCTTAATTTACATTCTCCAAAAACAAAGAAGGAGGTTCAAAGCCTCAAAGGTAAGATTGCTGCCTTAAAACGATTTCTTTAAAAATCAGCAGAAAAGTTTTTACCCTTCTTTAAAACTTTGAAGAATTGTAATGAAAAGAAAGATTTTCAATGGACTAGTGAGGGCCTTCCTAACCCTGAAGCAACATCTAGCTTCCTTTCCTGCTCTGGCAGCTCCTCAAGAAGAAATAATTACAGTTTACCATTGTAAGGAAGGGAAGCTATCAGCTCAGTGCTTATTGTGGAACGTGACAATGTTCAAGTGCCAATCTATTTCATTAGTAGGGCACTGCGAGAAGCTGAACTCAATTACACACCCATCTAGAAGGTAATCCTAGCACTCGTCCACACAACCAAGAGGCTAAGAAGATACTTCCAAGCTCATCAGATGAAGGTGGTCACAGACAAGCTTATAAGGTCCATATTTGAAAGCCCAGAAATAAAGGGAAGGCTATCCAAATGGGCAGTCAGCTTAGGTGAACACAACATATCATACGAGCCTCGAAAGCCAATCAAGGCTCAAGTCTTAGCTGATTTCATAATCGAAACACCAGGAGAACCTATGGAAGTAAACGAGTTTGAAGAATGTGAAACTGCCATCCCCTTGGTGAAGTGGGCACTCTACATTGATGGAGCTTCAAGTATAGGAGGTTCCGGAGCTGGTCTAATAATTATGGAACCCTAAGGAACCGAATATACTTATGCTCTCCGATTAGAGTACCATTTCACAAACAATGAAGTTGAATATGAAGCTTTAATCACAGGGCTCCGCCTAGCAAAAGTGATGAAGATCCAAGAACAAAGTGCCTTTGTTGATTCAAGATTGGTGGCAAGCCAAGTGAATAACGAGTTCATAGCAAGAGAACCTTCAATATTGAAATACAAGCATAATGTCAAAGAGCTCATGAAAGAATTCAAAAGTTGTAGCTTAACTCAAGTATCCAAAACCAGGAGAAAGCAAGTTGGCTTCCCTGACCTCGCTCACTTAACAAAGAAGGTACTGGTGGAAGTCCTGAAGAGCCCATCAATCGAGGAACTAGAGGTACAAGATATCATTGAAGAACAGGAGACCACTTGGATGGCCCCTATAATAGAGTTCCTCAAAGAAGGGAAACTTCCCACCAATGAAGGAGAAGCCATGAAGCTCAAGCTTAAGGCTAAGCATTATGTGATAGAAGATGATGTCCTATACAAAAAGGGATATTTGAGCCCTTTTCTACGATGTGTGGGACCAGATCAGAGCAACTATCTTTTGAGAGAAGTACATGAAGGCATTTGCGGGACATATTCCGGTCCAAAGTCGGTGGTAATAAGGTTAATGAACCTTGGATACTATTGGCCAACAATGCACATGGACTCCATGGAAGTCATCCATGAATGTGAAGCTTGTCAGCTCCATGCTCCCATTGAAAAAAACATGAAGCATAACCTGGTACCCGTCATTGATGCTTGGCCATTTCACAAATGGGGAATGGACATTGTTGGTCACTTCCCCGAAGCAGCCGGGAAGATGAAGTTCCTACTAGTAGCTGTCGAATATTTTACCAAGTGGCCAGAAGTTAAGCCCCTAGCTTCCATCAAAGGGAAGCAGGTAATAAACTTCATATGTGAAAACATAATTTGTAGATATGGGATGCCGAGTGAAATAGTGACGGACAATGGAAAGCAATTTTCTGAAAAGCCATTCAGCCTTTGGTGCAAGGATCTAGAAATCAATCAAGTTTTCAGCTCAGTTGCATACCCCCAATCCAAAGGCCAAGTTGAACGAATGAACCGTAGCATCATTGAAGACTTGAAGGTATCAAGGCAAGTTTGGGAAATGTATGGTAAGAATTGGGAAGAAGAGTTTCCAAGCGTCCTTTGGGCTATTCGAACCAAGAAGAAAACGAGTCACGGCACTGCAACTTGATATTCGGCTCAGAAACTTTCATCCCCGTAGAAATTGGGGTAAAATCAAGGAGGACAAGAAATATAAATGAAGGGTCCAATGACCCTAAGGTTCTTCTTAACCTTGACCTCCTAGAAAAAGCCCGTGAACATGAAGCCATTGAGGAAGCTAGGTATAAAAAGAAGCTAGAAACCTTCTACAATACCTGGGTAAGAAAAGAGGTGTTTAAACATGGAGACCTGGTCCTCGGAAACAATGAGGCCAGCAGACAATCTGACATGAGAAAGTTGGGACCAAAATGGTAAGGTCCATATGTCATCCAAGAAGCTCACAAGAGCGGATCCTACAAGCTCAATGACATGGAAGGAAAGAAGGTACCACGTCACTGGAGCGAAAAGCACCTTAAGATATTTTTATTTTAGGACAACAATCCAAGGTCCTTGTAATAGTTGTTTTGGTCTAATGATATTGAAATGATTAATGAATGATAATGAATTTTGAGTAACAAACTTGTTTATTATCCTATCTAAGGGTGAGCCCCTCCAAATTAGGCTCCATGAGGTCCGGTGCAGTTCTTACTCATGTGTTGAGCTCCTAGGCCATATCGCTCAACAGGAACAAGACGCTATATCTTCCTGTATACAGTGTGAGTCTCTAAAACAATACGACTCCATGGAACACTTAGAAATATATTATATCCATGAAACGAGAATGAGCATCTCTTACCAGCTAGCTCCTCAAGTACAAAAAGCTTAGAAGCTTGTCAAACTGATAAGCTCAAAAAGCTTAGGACTTGTGTAACAATATACCACAAAACGAGTTAAGTAAAATTTTGTGGACTGGCAAGCGGATAAGATAAACGTTGCATCGGTTCTTAGCTACCAAGCTAAGGAAGGGTGCCTGCAGCATCACCCATTAACGAAGTTTCAAAGAAATTGCAAAAATAACAAACAAGCGTAAAAACAAATAGATAAGATAAACTACAAAACTAGCATATAAAACATTAAAGGCACCATTCTAAGGTGCAACATACATCATAAGCATAACATAATAACTGTTTGTGCCAACAAAGGCTTACAGAACCAAAACATAGAGAAGCTTCACACACGAAGCTTAAAGATAGAAAATTGTCTATGCCAACAAAGTCTTACAGAACAAACATACAAATAAGCTTCACAAATAAAGCTTAATAAAAACAAAGCTATTCATCAGCAGTAACATCCTCACCATCCCACCAGTAGTTTTTGGTGCATCAACAAAGAGGTCACCATAAAGCATGTTAACATCCCTATCAATATCATCCGGGGAGGCTTCGTTGGTGGCAATAGAAGGAGTATGCTCAACTTCTCGCAATGGGTAAGGGGTCCGCTTAGAGTCATCAACATGGGAAGGAGTAACCTTAACTTCCTCTTCATCCTAGTCAGCTGCCTGATCAGCTTCATCTTCAAACTCAAAATTAGCTTCACCACCCTCATGGCCCTCATCAGAACAAGATTACCATGTAATGTTTCTAACCATGGCTTGAATCACTTGATGTGTCAGCTCCTTTTTGAGACCTTCCGGCTCAATAGCTTGAAAAGCTGAGAAAGGAAGGTTATGGAAGCGAGTAACGGCCTCAAGGTAAGGGAATGTCTTCATCTCCAAGGCTCTCACAGAAGTTGCAAAATTAGTAGCGGCATGTGGCCGATAGCTTGAAAGTCCATCAAGGTTACGACCAGCTTGGCCTGCCTCATAACCAATAGACAAGCCATGATCGCGGTCGTGAGCAATGGCCCTTGTATAAACTTCACCATGGGCCGAATTAAACTCACCAATATGAAACAGGTAGGAAACAATATGAAGAATACCATGCTCAAACATCAAACATCTTTCGGAGAAGAGATTATTAACCTGGACATGAATATCAACAATAGTAACGGAAGAAGCGAGCTTCTCATCAACCAACTTCTGCTTCTCATCAACCAACTCAGCAACTAGCTTCTTTTTTTCCTCAACAAGCGAGTTCCACTCTTGACTAACCTTCTGGCGCTTCTTTTATAGATCCTTGGCATAAGCTTCTACCTTACTCCACTCGTCTTTAGTAGAAGCTTTGGAAACAGCAAGCTCATGAACCAAGCTTTGATCATGAGTAGTCAAGGTTACAACCTTCTCGTTAGCTTCAACCGAGGCACCCTTCAACTTCACATTCTCTTCCTCAAACTTCTTGATCTCAACAGGCGCAAAACACCACCGGCCAAAACCCTCAGGAACAAGGGCCAACAAATAAGCTAAGTACTGAAGAGTTCGTCCCATGAGCTTACTATCTCTTAAACCCTCTACAATCACCTTCTCAGCAGGGGGAATACAGTGAAGCAGGAGATCCCGACAAATGGGAATCTTCTTCAATGTATCACAATCATGAACACCCCAATAAGGAACAAAGATAACAGTTGATTCAGGGTTGGGAATACCTTCTAATGGTCCAGCAACACCCTTTCCTTTAGCCTTCTCTGTCATCATGGCCTCAGCAGTAGTAGGCTTAATAGTTTCCTTAATACCTTCCACCTTCTTGCCAGTAGGCTTCTTATGCTTCTCCACCTTCTTCTCAGCAGTTGCATGGATAGGCTTCTTGGCAGCAGTCAAAGGAACCTTCTTAGAAATAGAAGGCTTGGAAGGCATCTTCGTTGGTGTAAGAGAAAGGCTTTTGAAAAGCTTCTCCACACCAGTAGGAGCAAAGCCAGTAATAGAAGCCACAAGGGCAGCATCATCATCCAGTCTGATAGGATCAGAAACGTGGGAACTAGGAGCAGTTGCTTCTTTGAACCTCTTTCTACTCAGAGCGGGAGTAGAAGTAGCCTTCCTGACAGAACCTTTTGGAGGAAGATTGGAAGACGTGGAGGTAGAGCTACGCTCATAAGACTGTCAGAAATCCTTGGTATTCATGGGCGGACCATATAGAGGGCATGGAGGGGTTGTGGCCCCCACTGAATTTGGGTATAAACCTTGTATGCAACCCAAAACTTTAAAGGTATGTCCATGACGTATCAATTTAAACTCCCATTATCCAAAATCCATATCTAAAAGCACTAGAAACCAATTAAAACAATAATATGACAGGATATAATTATAGAACGGCCAGGAGTATTAGGAAGCTGTCGTATGATTTTTTAGCTTTTGAAACTGGAACCGATGGTCGAATAGAATTACAGAGCAGCTAGGAGAATAATCAATTCATAATCACTAGTCATTTATTTTTTATCTACTAAAAGGTTTGTGCCAAACCATTCATCTATTATTTCCATTGGTTTATTTTTGATGTTGTGAAATATTCAGTTTAGATGATTTATATAATTATACATAATATATTTTTATGTTTGAATACTGAACCAATTAATAAAAAAATGGTTGGTTTATATGCATGAACTTATGATTAATCTAAAATTTTTGACCCCTCCAATGTAATTGTTCAAGTTCCGCCACTGTTGGTATTCTCAACAATATTGGGATGACCTGGGGTAACCTCCACAACAACGAAGGTAGCAACAAAAAATCCTCAAGCGAAAGAAACTCCATAGCACTAATCTTTGCAATATGTAAGGTGAAGGTTAGGCCCAAATGACAAAAGAAGCATAATAATAAATATGGGACATACCTTTATCATCAACAAAAATCTTGGGTCTGGTGTGAGAGTTAGACCACTTTGTGCTTAGACCCAAATAAACTAAAAACTCCTCGGGGAAGGTAGGAAGCTTACAATTCACAGACCGAAGGCTCTTGAGGAAGGTAGTGTCAAGCTCCCCAGCCTTCGGCTCAGGTGTATTCAAAGTCAGGGCATGCTTCCTCCAAACTGGAGAGAAAGGCAAAATAGCATCGAACACAAAAAAAGAACTTTTCTTTCCTAGGAGACGTGAGACCAACAGTGCTTGAAATCAAACCACCCTCACACCGAGTCTTTTCTACAATAAACTAATTCTCATTCTTTGCTAGCTGAAAAAATCACCGATACATAAGAAGAGAAGATTCATAACCCAACTAACGACAAACGATTTCAAAATGTAGAGCCCTAGCTACACCAACGGGAGCCAACTGTCCAAGGCAAACATCGTGATTCTCCAATACACTTAGAAAAAAATCAAGAAAGGATACCGAAGGTTTGATTAATCGAATTAGTGAGTATACAAGGCAGTCTTAACTTTTGGACAGCCCGAAATGGGAATAGAAGAGTTAGGAAGTTCAGGCTTCAAATCGGCTCCAATGCCATCATCTAAACACAATTGATCAAATTCTGATTGGGTCAGTTTCGAGAACTGGGTAGCCATATCGCCTTTGAACCCATAATCAGCGAAGGAAAGAGGAAGAATGGAATAAATCGGAAGAAAGATCGTTGGAAATTTGGAGAAGTTACAATTGAGGAATGTAGAAGATAAATTATGGCGGTTACATAACTTATAAAGATGAAAATTTGAATTTCAAATCCAAAGAAGTAGGGACAGGTGGAAGGCCAAGATTAAAATAGGCTACAGCTGTAACCGTCAGCTTTATGATGGCATCCTGACGTAGAGGTCTAATCATTCAGGCGCAGTAGGTAGCAACTGTTAAACCAATAGGAATAATAATGACCTACAAGACATTACAAAGCTTTCAGCTTCCATGCTAATGCTTCACAAACAAAACGCTCAGGATGCTTAGCTTCCAGCGTCCACCCTAACACCTCATGAACGAAACAGTAAGGATGTTTAGTTTCCAGCTTCAATACTACAAGTCAAGGAAACAGTTTCCAGCTCTTAGGCTCTTATATAACAAAGCCCAACATAGCAAAATAGGTAAAGCTTTGGTCTATGAAGAGCATGCTGCTGAGATCAAATGCACTGAACATCTAGGGGGCAACGAAAAAGAGATGAGTCACAAGCTTTCATCATTACAAATCTAAAAATTTCTGAATTGGGGATGATGACGTGGGTAGCATTACCCACCTACAAGCTTAATATTAGAAAATCAGCTCACACACATGGAAGCTTATGAACTAAAGAGTAGCAAGCAAAAGCTGCCAGATAGGGAAGCTTGACACTTGCCCAATAAGTCTTCAAGTTGACTAAGAAGCTTATGCTATAGTAACTTCAGAAAAAGTCATCATTGTTCAAAAGCTGACACCTTCCATAATGTAAAAAAGCAACTACAAGACAACATAAAAACTGAGTGTAAGTTACACAGAAATGACATCTGCCCAGTCTGCACAAGCTGAAAGGAGAGCTAACCTTTTCTACTTAATAAGCTTCAGCTTCCCGGGAGAAGCTTCCAAACTGCCTATAAATAGAACATTTCACCAAAGGTATTTGCTCATTCTTATTCACCCTATTCTCTCTAAACTCTCTCTACATACTCCTACAATATCTCTCGTATCATATCACTAATTGTCACGCCAGAGGTTGATCGTAGGAGGCCCCCTCCTACGGTGAGACTAACAAGTTGTGTTTTCTTTGATTCTTAGCAGGTTTGGAAGCTTTGATAAGATTATACTCTTAAACCGCCATACTCTCTTTGTTTGCTATGTCCGTTGTAGCAACACTTTCATTCTAAATGTTATATTACTTCTATATCTTCAAGCAGTACGATAAATTAGAAGATGATAGCTTGCATATACGTTATCATCACCATAAAACGTTTAAGTTATGTTACATATATAAATTTATTGATGATATAAATCTCAAAAGAAAATTTTGTACCTCCAACCATATATACTATATTTGTATATAGATCATCTAAATATATATATCACAAAAGATAAGTTCATTTCATGGAATCAAGTTATCCTATTAAAGCATTACTAGACAAGAATTAAGGGTAAATGAAAAAAAATTGGAAAAAAAGTTAGGTTTGTGATTGGGTATATGGTTTAGGTAATTAGGCCGGATATCACCTTATCTTATAACCGAATACCAGTTTTAATACATGTACAATATGTTTTGAGCATTCTCATCGAGCATGAAGCTTCTCATTCCCTAAGTGGATGTTGCAATGACTTACGTTTTTCTTTACAATTGAAATTTTGATTTAAAGTGTCGGTTTCTTCACACACATCAGTCACACTAGATGTCAGGGGAGGGAAACAAATATTGCAACGGTCTGATCTTGTGGAAGAAATTATTGTCGTTAGGGAAACTGATGAAGGGAGGTAATGGTAGAGCAACAAACAAGAAGGTGTGTGTTTTTCTTTTACAATAAATGGTGAAGTGGTCACTAAAAATAGCATTTGTTAGTAAAAATGATCACGCATTCATTTGCATTACCCGCAATTGAATACCGAGGATGGGAATTAGGCATGCGAAGCGGCAAAAGTCAAAATATAATTTAGCTTTAAGACCGCCGAGGTTATTCATGGATACTATTCATGCACCGGTTAATTCTGCAGTGCCACATCATTTCTACTCTTATGTACCCTCAAAACACAAAATCATTAGTAGTGGCATCTACCCACAAGTACCCTACAACGTTTTAATCTTTTGAATTTAAATAAAACTAAAGGTGCACAAACCGGTTTAAAACCCAAAATCAGTTTGGTTTTGTCAACAAAAGTTGAAACCGGTTTATGATCGGTTTTGATTCGAGTTAAAACCAGTTTCTTGACTATGTTACGACTGGTTTCGGCTCGGTTTTACCGGTTTGAAACAAGTTTTGATGGAGAAAATTACAAACCAGTTCTGAAATGAGAGGCTGATGTGTATTTGGGAGAGAGAAAGGAAAACAGTGTCCCTCATGCGAGGGGCACGCTGATGGGTTTACTTGCAAGTGAAATGAAACCTCATGGACGAAAATCGATAATTTAAAACTATTGGACTAAAACCACAGATTTAAACAAACCACAAGAACGAAAACCAAAGTTTACTTCAATATTTAATACTGAACTAGTGATTTACCTGCGTGTCGTGAAAAGCCGCTCGGTAAAACCCGGGTGTTGCGGTGGTGAGTTAACGTGATTTTGGTTGGTATTGATTACGTTTGTTACGGTACCAGAGCTAAACTTAAAAAATTAATTCGTCATTTAACATATTTAAAATAAGAATCCAAAAAAAAGTAGCGGAACTCATGTAGCGTATTGTAAAAAAAATTAACATATTTATTCGTTCGGTGAAACCCGAGCGTTGCGACGGTAAGTCGACACGAACTCGAACTCTGAAGTCAGCGTGGATCCGATTAAGACAACATAGTCTGGCCAGATTGGGGCAACAGAGCTCTCTAAACTGGAGAGGGCGGTGACGTAAACACAAAAAAGAAGGTCGTCGTTTAAAGAAAACGAATTATTCAGTCAGTAAAACTTGAACGTTTTAACAATTGGATTTACATAAACATGTTTAAATACTTTTCAAGAAAAAAAGCATTATTCACACATATTTTAAATCTAAATATTTGTTAATCAAATGATGTTTTTACACAGGTTTAATGGCCACCACATTGATGCAATGTTGAAAAAAATTGTCTTGTAAGGCAATTGAACCTCGGCAAAAACCAAGATGATGAGGAAACAACACTAGTCACTTAGCAAGAACCAACCTTTTGATTCTTGTGCACAAATATCTAATTTATATGAAAATCCTAGAACCAATTTCGCTTCTATGGCACTAATTAGGGTTATCACTTTTACAATAAACCCAACCCGAGAAAACCCGTACCCGACCCAAGAACTCAAACCTGAGAAAGGGCTAACTCGAAACGAAGTAATTCGAGTTGGTTCTTGAGTCAGAATTCTAGGTTTGGGGTCAACCCTAATAAACTTTTAGTTATAAAACCATATATATTATTAGGTATTATAGGCTAAGCCTTAGCCGCTGACGTTATCAGAATTTAGTCCAAATCCATTGTTATTGTTCCGCCTATTATGAATCGATTGTTTATTGTTTATTAATTTTTCAGTTTATGACTAAAAGCAACTATAATCCAACACCATAATCACGATATACTTAAGACGATTATATCGGTGTTGTTTAGTATAGTTGAACTTTGTTAAATTTTAATCTCTTTATGATGTATTATCAGTTTATTTTTGTTTTGTTATTGGTTTATTTACATTATAAGTAAAGAATAATATGTTACATTTAAATTTAGAAGTGTAGTTTTTTTCCTAGAATACTCGAAACCAATTAACCCAACCGAATTACTCGAACCCGAAAAAACTTTAACCAAAAGTTAACCAAAACTTTGAAACCCGAAGAACCCGACCCGAAATCCGAAAAATTAACCAAAAGAACACCACTAGTACCGACTGTCAACTTTACTCTTATATAGATAATTAAACACAAAATAAAAGTAGATTGGTTAAGTGACAAACCTTTGCCACATGCCCAAATGTGTCTGAAGCTATAGATACTCACATAGGTAACGAAAGTGTTACCACATGGTTTCGAAGCTTATGCCCCGTCCCCTTACCACAAAAAAGTCAAAAACTATCCAAGAGAAGATATAGATCTATTAAGTATTAATAAGTAAGTACAAATACTTTTAAAGTGGATGTTTGAAAATAACAAAAGCACTGAATAAACAAATTTGGATAAGAATGTACATTCTTTTGACCAACACAGATTTGTTTTTGAACAGCACAGTGGATATATATAAACAACCAGTGATGAAATAAATATATTTGCCAAATCCATTTTCTCACGTACTCGGATCAATCGTTACCAGCATGTCCGGTAAAACATCGTCAATCCTCCTCCTCTTGCTCCTCCTTGTTGCCTCTGTCCGATCTGATGATCACCGAGGCTCCACTTCTCTCTGTCCTTCCTTTATAAACCGCAGATCCTGCAGATCAGGTGCCTTAGAGCCGATCCTGTCTGCGGCGTCAATAATGTTACGTATTGGTGCGGATGTCCCGGAGCACGTTGTGCTGGTGTGCGTGTGGTCAAGTTAGGTCCCTGTGAAGCTTAAAATGGAGGCACCGGTCATGAGGTGCTTCCTGATGGCTCAATAACACTTAGTTGTCTCGTTTGGTATTTTGGTTTACTTAATTACTTTGTTATTTCGGTTTAGTTACTTTGATTTGGTATTTTCATTAGTTGCTTTGTACTAGTAAGCGTTTGTTATTTAGGTTTGTAATTTGCTTTTTAATGCTTTATAACAAGAAATCTCTACAAACTGTGTTCCCCATTTCCACATCATATTACAAATTAACTTGGTCATACAGAAACACTCCATACATGTAACTAAAAAATATTAAAGATTGTTTGTGAGAGTAAGGACTGTCCACCTCCTTCAACGTTTCGTCCAAATCCGTAGACCAGCCCACCAGCAATACAGACTTGGATCCCACATCAATGATGTCCAGAAGCATGTTGTTAACCTCTTATCCAGCTCATCCAGACTCCACAACGGACTAGCTGTTGTGCGTTGATTAGTTCATCAGTGTTTATGCAGATCGATTAATTTGAACTGATTACGTGGTTAGCAAAAGTTTCAATACCGGTATTTTGATTTTTGAACTTGATGGGTATTGTGGTGTTTGGTTTTGGGTTATATATGTTTTGTTAGAATTAAACACACACACGAACTGAAAACTCACGCGAAAGCAATAACGAACACGAGGATTTAACGTGGTTCGATCTAAGCTGACCCACGTCCACGGGTGGCAACTAGGTATTCGTTATTGAGTGGCAAATAATTACAAGTACACAACGTTGTTTAAATAGAGATTGAACTAGGGTTTGTAAATTATTGAACAAGAAACCCAAACTGGGCCGGCCTTCGGTCTGGCCACCCTACACCCGTTTGCCCTTTGGACTTCAAATATAAACTGGGCCACACAAGGCATACCAACCCAACAATCTTCCACTCGGAGGCCTTGAGCACTCTCGTCTGCACTCCTGATTGTACTTTTGTAATCTGAGCCTTAAACATCTTCTAGTTGCCACCGCCTTCTTATCACTGAACATGAAGGCCCGTTGAAGGTCCCCGGATCCCCAACACATCAGTCACGCCTAAAACTGCCCCTGACCTGTTATTTGTCCATACCCGATCCTATTGTAACGAACTGCCGGATCCTGAGATATCCTGAGAACAAACACTCTCCATATTAAGCAAGTAATCCACTTGAGAGACTTTACAACTGGAATATTGGTTTTGTTAACTCATTGTCGACCTGGAACTGTAACTGAAATACGACCTGTGCTCTCGTTGTCACGATGTCCTCTGACTGATTTAACCTTCCTAGCTCGTTCTTCCCACATCTTCACTTTGGCTCTAGGTTTGTTACTTGCAAAACGAACATTCTTCTACCCACGAGATTTTGTGAATCATATTTTATCATTCACCAAAACTAGATCCACTCCTTTCGGTGACATGTCGACCATATAAAACGAACCCGTTTTCTTGCCACGAGTATCTACG
>NW_027500942.1:0-72505 GCF_021521415.1 Bidens hawaiensis
GTCACCCACATAGTTCCCTGTAATTTTTCCAGAACCAAAAACTTATTCTTCATGCCATTTTTACCAAAACCGAGCTAGAAATCCCTAGAACTCGTTTTACCGAAAAGCCTATTTAGACTTCTCCAATGAATCTGAAATTTTGTGTGTGACTTTTATATGTTATAAAAAGCTTATCTTAAATTTCCAGAATTTTTCATGATGTTTAGCTATTTTTCACCATTTTTGGCCAAAACCGAGCATTAAATTCACCAAATATTCATCCTTTATCCAAAAATTACCAAAAATTCACAGATCTCATATTTTCATGTGTAGATCATCTCTGTGAAATTTCGTGACCCAACTCTAGGTCTATCACAATCTGTCCAAATTATCTAAATCATACGAAAACCGAACTATCTTGTGTTTTCTAGCGTTAGATCGCAAAGATCTTGGTTTCTAGCCTTTGCTAGCCACTAGATACAACACTTACAAGCACAACAACACCACACCAAGCAAGTTATACCCACAATCAAGCCATTTCTTTCATGGTTTCGATTAAAACATCAAAACAAAGATTTTGACCGTAAAAATTCGTTTTGACTCTTTTAACTACTTTCTTGGACCAAGATCCTTTGTATAACTTGTATACATCACTTGATCCTCCAAGAATCGGTTTCATCTCGGGTTTTCACCCATTTTTCATTTGAAACCTCATTTCCTTGTAAATGAACCAAGAAAAGAAGACAAACACGATCACAACTCGGTTTTTACCTTGTGTTCTTGCTTAAAAACTTGGGTTTTGGATGGATGTTGAAGAGTGTTGAGAGGATTTGGAGAGTAATATTGGTGAAAAAAGAAAAAGTGAATGTGTATGTGTGTAGCATGGACCGATCGGTCCATGTTATGTTAGTGGGGGGGGGGGGGGCACATCTCCAACCATAGCCACACATTCGGATTGTGTAATCCGGATAATGTTGTGGATAATCTGGTTCAGTTCGTTTTACGGTTAAACGTTTAATTCCGCTCAAAACGAGGCCAAAACGGTCGTTTTTCGGCTTAAAAATGAAATTTATATAAAACTGATTTAAAAACTTTAAAAACTTAAACCATGACGTTTATTGACTCAACACATCATATTGTCGGTAATTGTGCATCTTTTTCGGCTTGATCGATCGTCTCTTGCTTGGTTTGATATTAAAGGTTTCGTTTAACGTACCGACGTACCATTAAATCAAAATCCTTTTTCTGTGCTATAATTCACTCATCCCGAAGATTTAATACTTCGTAAACCTTACTAAACATCATATATTTCGTATATAATGTAATCCCCGATTCGTTCGGGTTTCAATAACCGTTCATAGGTTAATCGTAATTCCAATACGACTATCTGTATATTCGAGTATAATTCGTACGGTGAATCTTATATACTCGTATAAACACATTATAATTCATATATTCAGTATTGAATAACACGTACATAGTATATTCCGGCTAGGGTATACCTGAATTTGCCGGAACTGTTACAATGGTAAAGGCCGCCGCGGTAATAGAAACCAACGGAGGTGAACTCACCGTAGGTGAACTCACAACCGTGGTCGCCGCTGCGGAGGAGCCCGCAAAAACAGTCACCGCCGGCTCAGTGAAAGATTCAGTAAATATGGCACTGACAACCGGCGGTGATGTCATCACAGTTGGAACAGTTGGCTCAACTGGTGTGAGCAACTGAACCAACTGAAGCAGGCGCAGCTGCCTGGGTTATCGCCTCAGGTAGGCTGACCAAGCCTACCGTCATGGGTCCGGAGGTGCTCCTCCCCGCTACACCCTGGAATGCGGTAGCATCCACGCCTGCACAAAGAAGATATAAGTATAATGGCGAAAGATATGAAGTTAAAAAGTAAAGGAAGTTTGTACTTACGGGTTTTCTTGAGCCTAAAAGTGCGAACAGGCGGGGACGAACCCGATGGAGCCGGCCTCTTCACGCCGCTCATCGTCGTTGTCCTAGGCTGCTCGGAGGTGACGGTCGTCTCAGCCTCCGGAGCAGTGGTCTTATCACCACCAGGGTTCCCCACCACCTTCTCGCTCTCGGTCCCTGAATCAGACCGAGGCACCGGATCGGCAGTGGAGGCAACCTTCGCCTTCCCCTTCCCGCCGGCAGCCTTCTTCTTCCGCACCAACGGATGACCATCTGCGGATTCCTCATCAGAAGATGACAAGATTAGAGGAATTCCAGCAGAGGTTTCAGCATTGAGAGGTCGAGGGTTGAATAACGCCTTACCTGGCCGCGTGGCGCGCAGAATAGGGTGGCCTGGCGGGTAGACCTCCACAAACCGATCCCTCGTTTGCTCCAAGATGGGCAACTCGTTCTCATCGAGAGCACGAGTACCCATCCGAGCGGGACCATCACTCTCCCGCGGCTGCAGGAGAGACTGCAAGTCGTTCCCCTCTGAAATAAAAGAAAAACAGTTGGAAGACAAACCTATATAAACAAAGAAGACAGAGCATACCATAAGGGACAGAGTTCAAACCGTATTCGAGGACGATGGGAACTTGGGACGCCTCCTTCCACACCCGGCTCATCCCAAGCATCACCATCCCAGACTCCGCAAAGCGGTATACCGGAGTCTGGACCCGGGAGATCTTGGCGAACCACTCCGCCTCCTGGTAGTTGAGGGCGTGAAGGGCGGGGAGGGCTCTCCCATTCTTAAAGGTCATCGCAAGGGGGACGACGCGAGCGGAGATATAAAAAAACTCACGCTTCCACGACCGAAGACTGCGCTCGGTAGCGCAGATCTTCAACCCCTTGATCCGATTGACCAAGGTGTACCACCCCTGGATGCACCTCCAAGAATAGAAGGTCATCAACCGGTCAACATGGGGCTCCACGCCTAGAACGAGGCACACCCACTCAAAGTGGCGGATCTTGGCGATCGCCATCGGGTGTACCTCCGTCAGATGCACACCGTGCCTCTCCAAGACACGGTATACAAACTTCGTCAATGGGAACCTGAGATTCACATAGACGAAGAATGCAGCGTACACCCCTATCTTGCCCTTGGGGGCATCGTACACCGTCTGGTCTGGCTCCGGAAACTCAGGCTCGAACGGCTCGAGCATGAACTTCCTGACGACGTACTGAAAAAGCTCGGCAGGAAGAGCGCACTGGCACTCGCCAGCAGTGCTCTTGTCGTCCTTATCAGAAGTGGACGACGGATTCTCGACGAACACGTCAGACTCCTCGGCAAAAGAAGACATGTTTGGAGGTACAGAAAAACGATTTCAGAAGAATGCTCGATGGAATAGTGAGTATTCGCCGGAAATCGTTTAGAAGATGAAGAGAAGTGAAAGTGTGGATTGTAAAGGACCCTCCCCCCTTTATATACTCATCGCAATTAATGCGATGAATTTAATGCGGAAGAGAGAGAAATCAAAGGTGCAATGAAACTATGACACGTGGCAATGAGCAAGCTGGCAACAGCTGTTGAAAGGACGCGTGCCATTAATTTCGCGGCCACGCGCCCGAAAAATCGCGCCCACACGCCTGAAAAAGCGCCTGGAATGACCATATACTGTCACGTCGCCATAACTTCCTGCATGTCCTGACACAGTCAGAAGAAACCGTCGGACGACGTTTCAACAGTTTGGACTGTTCTTATCCTTTCACCAACTCTTCGAATTTCAAAATTTCAAAAAGATTCAAAAGTAAGCGGGAAAATACCCCTTACCTTGGCAACCAAGTAACTATAAGACAGGTGCGGGTACAGTGTTAAGGCAAAACCCTTCACATACTTAGCACCCGCAGGGAATTGATGCCAGGAATACCTTGGAAGTAAAGTAACCGTAAGACGAGTGCGGGTACAGTGTCAAGGCAAAACCCTTCACATACCTAGCGCTCCGCAGGGAATTGAAACCAAGAAGGATCTTCTGGGAATCTGGGCCATGCTTGCGGAAACGGGAATAACATCCCCGCATAGCGGGAACTTCGAGAACTATATTGTTTGAAACTCCAAGATGGAATTGGTGGTTTTAACATAATTGATCACTATGTTCAAAACTACCAAAACCTCATGGAGAATCCACACAAGTGGGACTTAACGCTCCTAACTTGCGAGGAGGTTACAGACCTACCCGCATCATACCCAAAGATCAAGCAGAAAAGTCGGGAATTTCTGCGTGGCATTAGGAAAACCGCGGGAGGAATCCCCACGGAAAACCTTAAAACTAAAATCCCTTTTCAAAACCCCTTGCTAAAGTCCAAAAGTTCACCTCACTTATTAGTAATTCATGAGAAGAACATTGGACTGGGGGGACTTGAAGAGGTAGGTCCCAGCAGAGCCCAGTTGGACCCGCAAGACTCACCTTGAAGAGGGACGTCTGCGCAAGGACCAACTGCTTCCGCAGGACCCACCATGCTCAGAGATGAAGACCTTACGCGCAGTACGCCAGCTGTTCCCGCTGGGAAAGCCTCCTAATGGTAAAGTACCCCGCTTGTTCCCGCAGCTGCGGATACAAGCCATCAGGGAAGGCTACCGGCACTAATAGCAAGGCTACACGCACAAGGCACTAACTCGATACTTCAGTAATGTCACCTGAAGGAATGAGCAAGGCGGGAACACTCCCGCCCAAATGAGCCAGTCCATATGCTTCTGAAAGATCTTTTGTACTATACCTGCCAAGGTATGGGCAAAATAGACGATCTGACCAAAACAGCCCATGAACCAATCACAGGGTGACAGCTCACCGACAACAGTACGAGGAGGAGCACCCTCTAGTATTGTTTGTCACTATTAGCCGCTGCCTACTCACCAACCCTCACTGTGGGACGTGCGTAGCCTACAGTTGGTGGAACAGTGCATTGCCGGCAGTAAAGGAACAGTATACAGCCGGCCTTGTCACTATCGGCCGCAGCCTATCCACCAACCAGCATGGCTTGTGCGTAGCCCACTGTTGGTAGAACAGGAATACTATTCAGCCGGCTGTACCTTCTTGGAAACCTACCTTCGGCTATAAATACTCCAACACCTTGGAATGGTAAGGACATTATCTGATATCTCATTATCTTATCTTCTCTAGCAATCTCTTAATATACACTTATATTCAGAGCAATCAAGTCTGATTCTCACGCCGGAGGGTGGTCACAAGGAGGAACCCCCCCTTCTCAGTGACGAGCTTACGGTGTCTGTTTTGCAGGTCACCTGAAGAACAACTTTCTTTGCTGGACCTCATCCTCGTGGGAAACATCTATTTAACCCCCAGATTATCCGTAATATGCCTGGGGTCGATTAGTGTTTCTTCAACATCATAAACTATTGAACATGAGCACATTCTTATCCATATGATTAAACGAATGAACATGTACAAATGTTTTATTTGTTCATTTGTGTTTGTGAATGTTCGTTTAAGTTTGGCAATTTTTGTTCATTTAAGTTTTGTCTATATTTTTTTTCATCCATTTTGTATGTTAATTTGAATATTCGTTCCAATTCAATTATTACTAACACACTTTTAAACCAGTTTGATTATATAAAACCATGAGATCAGATTTATTTGTTTTAATTTTTGAGAGGTGTAACATATTTTAATTTAGATTTTATGCTTACTTTTAACTCATGATGGCTTATGTTTGTGAACTGGTTGTCGAGTATTAACAAACAAACATATGCGAGCACAAACACATTCATTTTCTTAACAAAATACAAAAAAAAAAAATAAAAATCTGTTGGTTTAAGCACTCATGTTCTGTTTGTTTATTCAGTTTAAGTTAAACAAACACATTTTGTTCATGGATTTAAATCAATTATAAAGATTATAAAATAAGTTAACCTCAAAACTTAAATGAAATAGGGTGTTAAAGGTTATTAAAAGCAAATGGTATATAACTAGTTTTTTTTACCCGCGCTTCGCGACGGAGGCGTGAAATTTTGAGTTATGGCTTTGCTATTTGCTAAAGAAAAATTATAAGTTATGGCTTTGTTAATAACTAAAGACCTTTCTCATAGAAACAGTTCTTGGTGATCTAACCATGCTCGGCCGCAGAGGCTTGAGTAATTGTTTCTTACCGTTTGTAAGTAATGGTTTTGACTTTTGACATTTTGTATTTGGCAAATAGTCGGTTATAGCAAAAATACAAACATTAAATCACATTTTATAGACTTCAAAATCGAAACAGTTAATCCAAGGTAAACATCATACACAATTGCACTTAATAGTCTAATATAACAAATCAATTCATGTAAAAAAAATTCTATACCCTCAAAACTACAATTAGTATATCTGAGCATACACCTTTTCTTGATTGTGACATTCGTCATTTTCAGTTTAACTTGTATTTGTTTTTGTATTAGGAACCCGACCCGTTTTGATCTTTCGGGTCCTTCGTTATTAATAAAATGTCGGATCAAGATAACATCCTTTTCGATACGTTAAAACACCTCTTTATGGCTAAAAATATCTTAAAACAAACTTTATGGACTATTATTATCAATTATCTAAAGGTTGTTTGACCATTCTAACCAATCACATACATTTTACCCCTTACGAATAAACCATACTTCCACCACTATAAAAGCAATGTCCCATGCACCATTTTGGTTGCTCTTTCTTCTCCAAATTCTCTCTCAATCTAAATTCAAGTATCCATTATTCAAGTTCTTATAGGTTGACTCTTCAAGGTCAAAACAATACTAATATTTGTTTCTAATTAATTCCTGTTACTTAAAGCTTGATGTTACAACATATATATAATATACACCCCTTGTTTCCTTCGGCTTTCACTTCTCCGGTCACGGTTGGTTGAAGTGTTGTGCTACAAGGCAAGGCTACATGGAGGACTATTATAGTCCTTGATTTATACTTTAATTCATGCTTTAATTTTGTTTATGCTTATTATATTGTTTAGTCCTTACTTACTTTTAGTTTCCAAATCATTTTTAATAGTTCAATGGTATTGGGTATGTGGCCACCATTTTCGGTTACATTCCGAGTCAAGAGCCGAACCAAAACCGAACTTTTGTTTAATACTTTATTGTTAACATATTGTATGAAAGATTTGAGTATTATTATTTTTAAGTTTAATTTAATGAGTTCTATGATATTGGATATGTGGCAACCATCCTCGGTTTTACTCCGAGTCAAGGACTGAATCGAAACCGAACTCTTGTTTAAACACTTTATTTTAACATGTTGTATGTAAACTTGAGTACTATCATTTCTAAGTTATTTTAATAAAGTTACATGGTATTGGGTATGTGGTAACCACCCTCGGTTTTATTCCGAGTCAAGGACCGAACCAAGACCGAACTAAACCGAGTTCACTCCCTTAAGACACACTAGTGTGTTTTGAGCCACCGAATCTCATATTTTCTCTAAAACTATTTTATAAACTTATTTTATATTTTTTTCTCAAAACACTTGGTATGTTGGATCTAACTTGATTTTATAACAAGTTTGAACCAACAAAACCAAACAATTGCTTAACGGACGTCAAGGTTCTTCTTAATAGAACTACACACTTGGTTAAGCTTCTTTTGATTTCATTGAGTTATCTCAACATTTTGGAATCTCAGGTTCGAGCTTTATTAATTATCAATACTCAAACCGACAAATCCGAACACTCGTAAAGTCTCGTTTTGGTATCTATTTAACTTTGCAATATTGCAATTATACCCAAATATTTACTTAACAAAGGTTAAGTAAAAACTAACAAATAGAATACCGAGACGACTTCGAGTAAACTTACTTTTCAAAAATCATTACTTTAACTCCTTATGTATTTATATTTTAGCCTTCAAACTTTAATTATTTATGTTACTTGTCAAGTTATTCTACTTTAAAGCTTTCAAAACCATTTACTAACTCAAGACCCTTTTCAATCTAGGTCTTGCCCGTTGAACTTACTCTTCCCCCGTTTTGTCGCAAACTATCCTTCAAGTTACTTATTTGACGTGAGTACATTCCATCCCTCGTTTTCCTTTTTATACTTTGAGGGTAGCATGCATACTTATTCAAAAAAAGAACGATTTATAATACTCTATCTTCAAACCACAAACTCTAGGGTGTATGATACTTAGAATACTTGCTCTATTGTGTGTTATACGTTTCATATGCTTTACGTGCACGAGTGTTTATTTTATGTTGTTGTGGAACACAATAAGTATGATCATACGCACCCCTAACTACTTAGCCTTGTGCAAGTAGCATAGGGCATCATTATTCGAGTATGTCGGTTGTTACCGATTAGAAAGGATCCTCATTTACATATGTTTTATATACCACGAATGATGTTTTTATTTTATAGTCTCATATACGTTTGTGGATTTCACTCATATTATATATACTCAAAACTATGAAATTGCTCACCAACATACGTGTTGACAAATATTAATTTATGCATTGTTACAGGTTTGGTTATTGGTTGATTGGAGTTCGAGGATGCTATTTCATTTTGAGACCGTTTAAGTTATTAGAAGAATGAGCAACTATTTCTTATGTTTGATGTTATTTTGTATGAACAAGCTGTGTTATTTGGTTGATTGAATGAAATGAATGAGTTGTTTAAATATTTTCACTTTAATAGTGTCTTGTGTTCATGGGCAATCCGTTGCACCCCGACATGTTCCGTCGCCTTTGGTCGGGGTGTGACATTCATAGTCACATTGTTCATTTCCCAGTAATCGATACACATTTAAAAACTTCCGTCCTTTTCCACAAACAAAATTAGCGCTCCCCACGGCGAATAACTAGGTCTTATAAAGCCTCGATCTAATAATTCTTGCAAATGATTGGCTAATTCTTGCATTTCATAAGGTGTAAGTCGGTATGGTGTCTTAGCAATGAGAGCTGCTCCTGGTATTAGGTCAATACGAAATTCAACTTGTCGAGTCGGTGATAAACTAGGTAACTCATCGGGAAAAACATCTAAATAATATTGTACCACTGGGATGTCTTGTATATGTTTTTCATTGGCGTTCTTTGTTGTTACACTTGCTAAGTATATCATACAACCTTGGCGCAAGTACTGCAGTACTTTAAGTTGGGATACGAGAGGTAGTACGTTACCAGATTGCTCTCCTTGTACCGTGATCGTTTCATCATTCAAAAGGGCATTTCTGACTGTCTTGTCCTTACGAACGAATTCTACTTTATACTTAGACAACAAGTCCATACCAACTATCACATCAAAACTACCTAACTCTACTGGGAGAAAATCAATAAGGAAGGGTTGGTCGTTTAGGATGAGGGAAAAGTTTCGGATTATTTGGTTAACAATTATAGACTTACCGTTAGCGAGCTCTATAGTATAAGGATATATTAGTTCACTAGCCGGCATATTTTTCAAGGGTAAAAAGTTAACAGATACAAAACTTCTATCGATGCTCGTATCAAACAAAACTGAAGCATACTGACCGGAAACTAAGAATGTACATGTCACTACGTACGGGTCATGTCGCGCTTCACCAGATCCATTTACAAAAGCGTGTCCCCTGACTGGGTTGGAAGTTGACGCATGTGCTTGATTATGCCTCCTCATTGCACCTTGATTAAGTTTGGGGAAATTTCTCCTAAAATGATCCGTACAACCACACTCATAACAGTACGGATATTCATTGTGGGGTGAAGTTTGCTGGTTGTGTTGTTGTCAGGTTGGTTGGGGTCGTGGTGGTTGAAGACAACGAGGTTGGTTTGTTGGAGGTAGTTGGTTAGTATTGTTTGTGGCGGTTCTGCAGTTTGGGGCATAGTGCCCGGTCTTCCCACACTTATGACACACTTCCGGTCGACATTCACCCATGTGATGCAGATTACATTTCTTGCAATTTGGTAAGGTTCCTTTTTATGCCTCTTGTTTCAAATCAGAACTGGTCAAGGCATCATTTTGGGTCATCGGGCGGGCTCGTTTCTTCTGTGCGTTCCCTTGCATCCTAGTCCCATAATAAATTCGTTTCAAACTTGATGATTCCCTTGGTATCCTTATCACTCCAGTACTTGTGAGGTCAAAAGTAACTATACCGGCTTCAGAAACATCACTTTCCAAGGTTGGGTGGGCAACAGAGTTTACTATGCTCCTCACAGCATGGGTAAATCCCAAAATATAACGTTCGATACGTTTGGGTTCCGGTGTTTCTAGCCATTGTGCTAAGCGAGACAAATTATTAAAATGGTTGGTGTACCCCACGTGGTCAGCACCTTTCACTTCTAAGTTCCACAATTCGTGTTCTAACATTTGAATTTCACTTATTGGTAAAAAATGCTCCAATAAAAGGGTTGTCAGTTCGGCACATGACATACAATTTATAACGTCTTGTCCCCTTATTTGTAAAATTGTGTTCCATCACATCAAATTATGATCCACAAACATACTGGTGGCGTACTTGACTATACGGTCTGGTGGATAGTCACTGATGTTGATTACAGATTCCATCTTTTCGATCCACTTTACTAACCCAATGGGTCCCTCAGTACACTTGAATTCTGTCGGTTTACACAACGTAAATTGTTTGAACGAATATTCCCTATGTGGGGTTTCTTGGTTGTGACGATTGTTGTTAGTATTTGGTTGAGCATTAACATTTGTAGTTGTATTGACATTCGGTGGAGGAGTTGTATTCGTGACATTATTGGTGTTCAAAACGGGGTTGGGGTTTCCAATGACATTAATAGTCGGGCGAGTATTATTATTGTTGTTAATAACAGTATCAGTAGTCAGTGCGCTAGTAATTCCCGGGCCTACATTAGTATCCGGCGGAGGTATAGTATTAGTGGCCGTAATGATGCTCAACGGATGATTAATAGTTGTATTTTCACGAATACCAACAGTGACTTGCGCTACAATAGTTGGAATCACTGCTTGTAATTGGTGAGCAATCATTTCAGTCACTTTCGCCTCAGATATAGGGTTAACTTTCTTTGGGGCCATTCTATAACAATAATCCAATATATATTAATTAGTATCATTTCCATTATAACAAACACATCAACAAGATAATCATAATCATAAACACACAACTATGCCAAAGAACACATTTGTATTACCCATAACCGTTATTGTACATATGCATCCAAAATTAGCGCATAGGCTTAACCTGGTATAGGCCAGCGCTTGTATATGCGTATCAAAATTTGTCACGAAGATAGACTTAACTCGATAAGGGCCAGTGCTTGTAATAATATTAAACTGAAAACATTTCCCATGTCAGTCCAACATGCTGCTACAAAAAGCTGCATGGGACATCAAGAGACTATGTACAACCAAACTATACTACTCGTGTTCTACCCATTCATACGTATATGATACAACTACACAACGGCAGCCACTTAGGCCGTAATGACTGCCGTACAATTACCTAACAACGTCATCGCCCGATCCAAGCGCCAACGGTAATGAGCGTTTGAACTTTGTGCGTATCTCACTTCCCGCTGTATATAGCAATATGGTCCTGCATCTCATGTCTGTGTTGGTTAAGGTTGTTTGTTGAGGATGATTGTTCTAATATCTGATCAGTTAACATTTCCAACCATGCTGAATCGGGTAGAAGGGGTGGCTATAGAACTGGTGCAGGTAGACCCTTGGTAAGGATGGGTATCTCAATAACCTGTGCATATGAAGTTTCTCCCCTATGGTATGTCAATCGAGATGGGAAAAGAAGTGTTCAGGTGAGTGCACGCTCATGCGAGCAGTCTGTCGCTTTCTATGAGTGGGTGGGGGTAATGGTGTATGGTGCACAAATGGAGTAGGGGATCAGGGAGCTCTAACCGAGGAATGATAAGCACTAGTAGCTCCAACCTCTAGCCTAGGTGATTCCTTAAGGGGATCACTATCACATCTGTAGCTCGATAAATCAGACTGGTCTGTCGGCACCTCGTGTGGGACTACTGCATCCCCTAAGCTTTCTCCTACTTCTTCCACAGGCTCCTCCTCAGGTTCCTCTTATGGATCTTATTCTTCTTCTTTTTCGTGTAGTACTAGAACCTCGATAGATAGACAATTGGCAGCTCTCGACATAACTCTGCACAAGGGTTAGTAATAAGAATATTATTTTTAAATAATATAAATCACAATAAGATACATACATGTATTCATACATATTAGCATATGTTATGTTGCTGTTTTTCCCTTGTACAAGCAAGTCCGTTATTACCATCCGGACAATAATAACCACTTGCCCATTCGAGTTCGTCCCGAACGTCATCAGTATATATTATTAAGTATTATTTATTCCCATAGTTAATCGAGCCTACGCTTATATATTAGGGTATCTTAAGGGACATCACAATTCTTTATAACCAATGGCTTTGATACCAACTTCTATCACACCCCGACTAGGTAATTGCGGAACCGTAATACGGGAATGCAACAGACACCTCTGGTACCAACCATAATGTTATAAAGAAAACTAACAAACTAATTTACATCGTGTAACATTGTTTTGTACTAAGTTTACAAACTAGATGAAATACACATAACCGGTTCTCTTGGCCGTTTATTTTTTAATAGTGTGCTTGCGTCTATCTACACCGTGTCAGTCTCATTCTTAAAACAAAGCACATAAGCAATTTATTCCAACTTCGGCTCACCTGAAAAGCATGTCAAAACGGGTCAACTATAAAGAGTTGGTGAGTTTCATAAGTTTGTACGAGATCAATATACGTAATCGTAGTATTCAGTATGTATGTTTGTAAGTATGTATACAATGAAATTATACTAAGCCACAAGTCAGTCATTGACAAGTTATACCATGTGTCCTCCACTGCCCACACGTTTCCCCGTGGCCTCAACTGCCACATGCCCTAAAGGTACTATGTCTAACACCACATAGCATGTTACAAAAGGTTCGTGTGATCATGTGCAATTGTAAAACATGATCTGACATACCCCACCGGTCCTGTCAATTGGGTTTGTTAAACCAATAGTACTATTCACATGTCATGGGCTCATAGTTAATCACTTGTGTGTGGGGACTTTCAAGTGCTACAACTTAGATATTTCACATCATACAACGTTTCCAAATATATAGGTATACATAAACATGCTTTCCAGCCCAAATGTTCGTCAAACAGTTGAAAAAGAGGGGTCATGAAACTCACCCTATAGTGGTATCAAACAATTACACGTGCAGTACGTATTACACTTCGATTATAGCCTGTATTCTAAAATCGATATTTCATTGTTAATACTAGTACAGTCTTTAAAAGAAATTGGGCTATATATCTAGTTTGGATATGCCTGTTATGCCCAGAACATACCAGTAGTCTTAGATTGTGACATTGTACGATATGAAATGTTTAAAAACCAATATTGTCTTAGTTTCACCGTTTTCCGTGCCTGGCCAAAATAGTTGTTTACGCGTTTCGGAAATAGGTAAGATCACACAAACTTAAGTAAACATACTGTTTGATAAAATGATTCTATTTATAAAAGAAATTTAAGGTTTCAGTATCTTGATTGGTCGCAGGGTTCGTTTCCGTTTCATACAGGTTGGATTGTACAATATGCATACAACACACCCGAATTTTCCGGAAATCTCGTAAAAAGTTCGTTTTTTTATCAAATTCTTACAAAACTATGATATTTGACCACTTTGGACGTTTTGACATACCAGTCAGTTCGTTAAACATAACGATGCCGGTTTTCTCAAAACATAAATTAATTAAATCATTAAATTATTATAACTCTTTATATATATGTTGGTACATAGATGTCAGTAGTTCATATGTCTAATGTCTGTAATCGAGTCTGTAATATTGTTTATGTAATTGTTTGTTTAGAAGCGAAGTTGTTGACAAGTTCGCTTAGGCGAACTTGTTAACCAAGCGAAGTTGTTGACAAGTTCGCCTAGGCGAACTTGTTGAACGAGCGAAGTTATAGACAACTTCGCCTGAGGCGAAGTTGTCGTGTATTTAAATAGTTTACGGCTTACTGTTTAAGGGAATCAGCAGTTAGCGTTTGAGTGTATCGAGTGATTATTTACGTGTATTTCAGTGAGTCTATTGACGTGAGTCTGTAAGTAACATTGTTCGAGTTATTAATATAACGTGGTTTTGTTCGTATCGTGTTCGTGTGTTCGTGAGCTAATATTCTACGTCCGTAACAATCTACACAGGGATTCCGCACCTTTGTATATCGGGATATCTCGTGTGATCCGACCAGGGAACCTACATGTGGTATCAGAGCCTTAGGCTCTTATGCTATGGTTCGAGATCTGCGTTTTGGTGTTTCTGGCACGTTTCTGTGCGTTTCTGGCCGAACAGCGCCGCAGGCGAAGTTATTGTTCATCAGGCGAAGTTGCCGTCACTGTTCGTAGGGTTTAGGCGAAGATATAAGGTTAAGCGAAGTTATCCACAACTTCGCCTACCTCACAAGTTCGCTTATCAGCCAGGCGAAGTTATGGACAGGCGAAGTTAAGGAGGAGCGATGTTAACTTTAGGCGAAGTTAACGAGTTTAAAAAAAAAAAAAAAAAAAGTATTTTGGTGTTTTTGTCTGTATGGCCAGGTGTACACGATTATTGTGAGACCGGAGATGTTGTTCCGTCAACGAGTGAAACTTGTTATCTCTGTGTCTTACGTGTGAACAAATACGTGTCAACTCTGGATATGGAGTTGAGTTTGTGAATGGGATATTGATTGAAACTGGATATTGACACATATTTGGGTGTTTGTGGGCAATGAAATTGTTGTTGTTCGAGGTTGACCAACTGAAGAAAGTCAAATTGAACTGAAGGTTTTTGTCATTACTGGATTGCGGTCAGAGCATATTATTTATGTTATTTTCAAGGCGTTCGAGAATTGGATCCTGAAACATGATGCTTATTTATTAGAGTGAAAATTCTGGAACAAGTTGGATTTAATCGGGAACTAAAGTGTTTATGTTCTTGATCGTTATCCCTGGTGATTGAAGATGCTTCGGATTAATTAATGGTCTTGTGTTAGATTCTGTCAAGGTGGTTTTGTGATGAAATTGATCACTTGATGTTGAGTAGTTGAAGATTAAACCTTATCGTATGCCGACGAGTTGGTGAAGTTGTGGAGGAAGCCCAATTTCACGTGTTGGTGAAGTCAGATGGACTCACGTGATTGGTTGAGATGATCTATTGGCACGAGGATGCATGCATTTCAAAGACCTCAATCGTTATAGTCGGAGAAGCTTACACTGAAGGGGAGATCTGATATGGAAGACGCTGGGTGATTGGTAGATTTGTGAAGCTACATGACAGTTTCAGACACGGCTGGTTGAAGGGCAAACATAAGATCATCAGTTAAGAGGGAGTCTGTTGGTGCATGTTTTTGTAACAGATGATCTTTCGTGTTTGTTAGAATTGAGAGCAACGGTCAAAGGGGAGTCTGTTGGTGCATTTTGTGACCGTCGCTATGCAATTCTGACCAGCGGAACGCCACAGGCGAAGTTAGAACAACTTCGCCATAGGCGAAGTTAGAACAACTTCGCCATAGGCCAAGTTAGCACAACTTCTGCCATAGGCGAAGTTATATCAACTTCGCCATAGGCGAAGTTGTGGCCCAAGCCCGTGAAGTTTATATATATATATGTGTGTCGTGTTTAGGGTTAGTAATCCAGAAATCAGAGTATTGTGTGATAAGTTTAATTAGCTAGAGAGAAACCGAGAGAGTGAGCCGTGTGGGACGGCCCGAGGTAGAGCTCACCTCGGGTCGGCCGTGTCATTTGTTTTCATGTTAGGTATGTAAGTGTTTTGATTATTATATAAGAATCTGCAGATTTGATTATCCCGTTCTTGTATTTGTTCGTGTATTTGTTCGTGTACGTGTTTGTGTTCTTCATCTTTACACCAATAAACGAGTCTAGGAGGATTCCGCACTCCTAGACCTCGTGCGGATCTCGTATCGATCAGCGACGCCCCCGGGGGGGACCTACATGTTTTTTTTTTTTTTTTTTTTTTTTTTTTACGAAGAAGAATTTATCAATCCTTTTCACTCTCAGCATGAAACAACCATTGATGAGATCTCTTCTAATTTGGAAGATAATTTGCATGTCGGTTCTGTTCCGACCACGAGAATTCATAAAGATCACCCTTTGAATAATGTGATTGGTGATGTGTCCTCAGGTGTAAAAACGAGAAGTAGCTTGAATGAACATACCTGTGTTTATACAAGCATTAAGGAGACAGGGATAATCGATGAATGCCTGTATACCTGCTTTATAAGCCAGATTGAACCGAAGAATTATCAAATGGCTTTAAAGGACAGCTCGTGGGTCGAAGCCATGCAAGAAGAGTTGGCTCAATTCGAGAAGATGGAAGTTTGGACTTTGGTTGAAAAACCAAAGAATGTGCATGCGATAGGCACAAAATGGGTGTTCAAGTGCAAGAGAGATGATAAGGGGATCATTATAAGAAACAAGGCGAGGCTTGTCGTTAAAGGTTTTAATCAACAAGAGGGGATTGATTATAACGAAGTGTTCGCTCCTGTCGCCAGATTGGAAGCCATAAGATTGTTTTTGGCGTTTGCTGCTTATGAAAAGATGAAGGTGTTTCAGCTAGATGTGAAGAGTGCGTTTTTAAATGGGAAAGTTTATGAGGTTGTGTATGTTGAGCAACCTCCAGGTTTTCCTGACCCAGACTATCCAGATCACGTGTACAGGTTGAGCAAGGCGTTGTATAGATTACATCAGGCACCTCGTGCCTGGTATGCAACTTTATCGGATTACTTGCTCGAGAATGGTTTTGAAAGAGGGAAAATTGATAGCACGTTGTTCTTCAAAAGAGATGGAAGCGACTACCTGCTGGTACAAGTCTACGTGGATGACATTATATTCGCTGCATCAAAAGTCTCCATGTGTCAGGAGTTTGAAGCCGTCATGAAGAAAAGGTTTGAAATGAGTGCTATGGGTGAACTAACTTTCTTTCTAGGATTGCAGGTTGATCAGAGGAAGGACGGGATGTTCATTCATCAAACGAAGTATGTTCATGATGTGCTCAAGCGCTTCAAGATGGAGGACAGTTCTCCATATGATACTCCAATCTGCGTCAATCACAAATTGGATGCTGAAGTAGACGGTGATGCAGATGTGGACCCAACTCAATATCGGGCAATAATAGGTTCTTTAATGTACTTAACTGCATCTAGGCCTGATATAATGTTTGCTGTTTGTCTTTGTGCACGTTTTCAGGCAAATCCAAAAGAATCTCATTTGAAAGGTGCAAAGAGGATACTTCGGTATCTCAAGGGCAAGCCGAAGCTGGGGTTGTGGTACCCAAGAGGAGGAGACTTGGAGCTGGTTGCTTACACAGACTCTGATTATGGAGGGTGCAATCAGAGTCGGAAATCAACAACTGGAGGATGTCAGTTTCTTGGTGGCAGATTGGTGTCGTGGCAATGCAAGAAGCAGACTTCAGTCGCAATCTCAACCTGTGAGGCAGAATACATGGCAGCATCCAACTGCTGCTCTCAGGTTCTTTGGATACAACAACAATTGCGCGACTATGGTCTGAATTTCTTACTTACTCCTATTTGCATTGATAACACAGCTGCTATCTCAGTAACTAACAATCCCGTGAAACACAGTAAAACTAAACACATTGACATACGTTATCATTTCATACGGGATTGTGCTGAGAAGAAACTGATAATTCTTGAAAAGGTGGATACGCTTGATAATTTCGCTGATTTATACACTAAAGCGTTTGACAAATCCAGATTTCAAAACCTTATTGAACTGAATGGGATGATCAATCCCGAGTAACCATGCTTTTCTTGTGTTGTTTAAAAAAAAAAACGTCACTTATAGCTTAAAATATGTCGGTTACATCAGTTTGAAGGACTTGTCTTCGGATATGTTTTGGTCCTCATTTTCTACTTGTAGATTTTGAGGATAGCCATTAACCAGATTACTGATAGTGACCGGGGCGGTTTATGATGAGTGTTTCATTCTTTCGCTTAAAATTAGTCGATCATACTTAGTTAGAAGGACACATACTAGTATGTGGTCGGTCCAGCTGATCCATTGGATCTTCGGGATAGCCGTTTACCTGAAGACTTTGTTTCGGTCGGGGCGATAAATGTTAAAATTTTTTATGGGAAATGAAATTATTTTTCAAGTCTGTTACTTCGTAAGAAGTTCATTAGCTATGTTAAACGGAAAATTGATCCAACCTTGGAAAATGATAGATATACTAATTTTATGTGCTTAACTAGTGAAGTTATTAGGCTTAAAAGGCTTTAGGACAGTCATTGTATGTCATGGTAACTTTTATGGTGCGTAAGAGTATATGTGATACAAACTAATTTTACTTGATTTTACGTGGAAACTCCTTAAGAGTTTTGCGTGTCTTCATATATATCTTTCCGAATGATAGGCAGAAAAGCGATTACCCAGTCATACACGAGCCCATGTGTGTTCTGATTCCCGTGAAGATAGCGTCTCAAGATACTGCAGTGATCCAGATTCGGGACTTGCAGTAAATTACTACTTTGAAGTCTATGTTTGTTCAAAAAAAAAAAAAAAAAAATATTTGGAGTTATTGAAATATATTAGTGATGATAAAATAAAGTCTTCACAATCGTTGAGTAAGAAGAAAAACGTGAACCAGACGAAGAGTACTTACATGTTTAATCAGACACTATGGGTCGAAGTCAATTCGGGGTGACTTGGGGAAAGCCAAATACGCTTTGAGGATAGATAGGAGGCATCAATATTTCTGAGTTGTTGCCCACTTAAATTTTGAGACTTAATTGAATATAACTCGTATCACAGAAACGATGAAAACCATCTTAAGTTATACCTGCTTACAACCTGTCTCTATATGTCATAATACAGCTAAACACGGATCTATGTGACAGTCACGTATTTAGTATGATTCCTGTTCGGATCTTTTCTAAAACATAGCAGTCCCTATCGAGACTGAAATTTGATCCCTTATACTTTAAATTTTTTAAGTTTTTGTACTTAGATAGTTTTATGATTTATTAACTGGTTACTTAGAATTGATCATGTTATTTATTTCTTAAAGGAAAATTTATACCTTAATTGATAACTGTTAACATTTTAAGGGTTAAATTTTGAAACTTTAGGCGATGTTGTTGAACAGGCGAAGTTGTGGATAACTTCGCCTAGGGGAAGTTATCCGTAACTTCGCCTGTATAACTCCGCCCATATAAAAGGATTATCAACAGTCAATCTGCTCATTAATATCAGCGAACTTATATCCACTGTCAAACTTATTCTCCGGCGAACTTGATTTTACACCGATTTAGTGTTATTTATTTCCGATTTTCACACCGATCAAAGGTTCGAGATGTTGTATTATCATATATTACAAGTTCTTTCATGCTAATCAAGGGTCGTTTCGACCCGGTTATTAACCTCGAACCATCGGTTTTGAAACCGATTTTCTTAACTTGTGTTTTTACGTGGTGAACACTATACTGATCGTCAACATGACCTTAAAACTTGTGTTTAAGAGTACTTAATCGTCTAAACTAGCCGAATCATCAACTACACGTTGTTCCATTAAACTTACTGTCGCCGATTCATATTCAGGCGAAGTTAGGGTTTAGGCGAAGTTATCCGTAACTTCGCCTGGAGCTTAAGTTCGCCTGAGGCGAAGTTATCCGTAACTTCGCCCGAAGCTTAAGTTCGCCTGAGGCGAAGTTATCCGTAACTTCGCCCGAAACTTAAATTCGCCTGAAGCGATGTTGTGATGAAGCGAAGTTAACTTTAACTTCGCCTAAGATCAATTTTACTTAGTGTTAATTAGACGAACTTAAAGATGAAGCGAAGTTGTTCCCAACTTCGCCTCAACTTTAACTTCGCCTATACAGAGTTTATCACAACTTCGCTCATGGTAACAAAGCAAACTTGTGTTATCCTTTAACGATTATCTAACTTGTTTAGTTTGTTGCAGATATGGCTGCGATAGCGGGTGCTGGAGGTGCAGGAGGAGACAACGGTGATAACCAACGTCTGTTCTTACCTGGTCACAATATGTACATTACACTTGACCCGGAAGCGAACGGCGTTGACGATTATCGTTGACGATTATCGCGAGATAATAACTTTCCTCCTGCGCTCGAGGATCTTTCATGCGATCACCAACACTCCGCCGATATCTCTGCCGAATATCGAAGATTTCTGGCAGACGGTCGACTACGACTGCCGTGTTGAGCCCCCGGTCATGAGAGCGACGGTGAACAATCAACAAGTTCAGTTCAATTCTGAACAGATCCGGGTGGCATTGAGGTTTGGTGAAGAGACTAGGGATGACCCTACAGAGTTCGTAGCTCCTTTTCGTGATGGAGCGTTTCTTCGAATGGGCTACTCTGGTCCATTAGGAGATACCCAGAGGAGGAAGGGTTTCCTTCTAGATCAGTGGCGCTTCCTCATGCACGTTATGATCGTTTGCATGTCTGGGAGGAAGGCGGGCACTGATGGTATGGGTGCGACCATGCAGTCTGCAATGACTGCACTGACCTATAACAAACGTTATAGCTTCAGTCAAATGGTCTTTTACGAGATAGACAGGCAAAGAAGGGCGATGTCTCGGGAGCGGTTCATTATGTACCCACGTTTTTTTCAAATGATATTGAACCATGTGGCTCCGAGTCTACCTCAGAGACGCCCGATCAGATACGTCGAATCAGTGAGCAAACGTATCTTTGCTCAATGCCGCACGTCGAGTGCGAGGAGCAACCCTGAACGTCGTCCCAGGCATACTCCACTATTTGGGTTTTTAATCAACCCAGAGTATGTTCCTGCTGGTGGGAACGAGTTCAGAGATCCTCAACCGCGACAGGCGAGAGCAACTCAAGCTGTTCCTGCTCCTGCTGTGCCTGTTGTGTCTGCTGCTGAGGATATAGATCTTGACGCTGTTTTTGGAGGTCAAGGCTATTCTGATATGGATCACGTTGAAGAGGTGCAGGTCTCGGCTGCACAAGGTTTGGGTGTGAGTATGACTAGAGCAGCTACGTCGATGGCTGACTCCGATTTGGATGAGATTATGAATGAGGGGAGACGGTTGATGGTGTCTAGAGAGAGAACGATTGGGAAGAGGAAGAGAACGGAGGATGATGATGAGTCGGAGGAAGAAGAAGACATACATAAGCTGATTAGAAGATCAAGACGGGAGAGGACAGGTGCTGGCATGGGAGCTGGAGAGACTTCAAGGACTGTACGATTTGCTCCGGCCGCACTGTCTGGTATGTCCATTGTTCCTTCTTCTGTACAGGTGACAAGTACAAGCGCTGCGGATGTTCCCGTGGTGGCTACATCAACGGCTGGCACTCCATCCATCATTGCTATCCAGACGTCGACTCCGGAGATCGTGTCACTACCACCTCCAACGCTTACTCAGCAGGTGGTAGCTGCACGATTTGTAGAGTCAACGGTCATTACTACTGCAGGGTTATCAGGTATGATACCACCTGCGGTTACGCCTGCTTCTGGTGTCTCGCCTTCGCCTACTTCAGATTCAGAAAGAATAGCTTCACTAGAGCGGATCGTGGCAGAGCAGTCGAAGACTATTCAAAGCCTAGTGGAAGCAAATCAACTACAGGCATCCCTCCTGGTTGAGCATGGGAAAGTTATAGATGCCTTGAAGGAGTTCTTGGCATCTCAGGGGGAGATGAGCTGTAAGGGCGACGAGCTCAGAACGAAGAAGAGAAACGAACGTGACGATGATCCCAATGCATCGAAAGATGCAGGTGGTGAGCTGCCAAGAACTTCTGAAGCTCTTGGTACTTCCACAGCTGAGGGGGAGTCTACCGACGTGGCTGGTGGTTCTGGTGATGATGTAGTGTTGGTGGAAGATGATGTGATTGATGCGCTGAAGGAGCTTGATGATGATATGTTCAGCGACGATGTGTTATTTGATGAAGATGTGCTGCCGAGTGATATGATTGAGAAGATCGGTGAGCAGATTGTGATTGAAGATGGAATAGAAGAGGGGGAGATAGTAGAAGAAGGAGTTGAACACGAGATCCCTGATGTAGAGAAAGCCGACATGGGTGCTGAGATGGATGAGACTGAGTGGGAGGAGCAGCCTAGGTGGAAGGAAGGCTGTGCTCATTGGTTTATTAAGACCAAGAAGCCTGCTGTTCCAGCCATGTTCAAGAAAAGTTATAACATCAAAGGCTATGCTGAGTCGAAGAAGGGAATTATCTGTTGGATTTATGATGAACAGATAAAGTTGTTTGTGGTGAAGCGTTATGATGGTATTCAATACTTCAAGAGAATGTTGAGATCTCTCAATACGTTGCCGGAATGCGAGGTGAAGGATTTGGCCAGATTGGGCCTGATAAATAGAAGTGACAACAATATGGCAAGAATGATTGAGAAGATTGTGTGGAAAGAAGGCATAAAAGAAAAGAAGTTTGAACTATTAAAGCCACAGAAGGGAAAGCTCGTGGAGGATACAGAGAGGGGATTGAGAGCAGATGGCAAGCCATGGATGGTGATGAAGTACAAGCCGATCCGATGCATCAAGGAGGTTCCGATGAAGAATATGCCTCAAGATGTGTTGAAGAATCTAAAATGGTGGTACGTTGATTGCCAGACTGCTGAAGCTGTGATGGAAGATGAGGATGAACAAGAGATCCTTAGAGTTTACGATCCGATGCATCTTGTAAACTTATCGCAAGCTGATCTGAAGATGCTCAACGAGAAAAAGATCTTTTATATTCCAGCTTGGAAGGATGAAGCAAGAAAGTATCAACGAGTTGTGACGGTATGTGTTAGAGAAGGAGTGCACGCGTGAAGATACAGGATTACGAGACAAGAGCTGAAAGATCAAGATATGAAGCTACTGCCAAGGGGGAGTCTGTTGGTACATAGATGTCAGTAGTTCATATGTCTAATGTCTGTAATCGAGTCTGTAATATTGTTTATGTAATTGTTTGTTTAGAAGCGAAGTTGTTGACAAGTTCGCTTAGGCGAACTTGTTAACCAAGCGAAGTTGTTGACAAGTTCGCCTAGCACTCAAACGCTAACTGCTGATTCCCTTAAACGGTAAGCCGTAAACTATTTAAATACACGACAACTTCGCCTGAGGCGAAGTTGTCGTGTATTTAAATAGTTTACGGCTTACCGTTTAAGGGAATCATCAGTTAGCGTTTGAGTGTATCGAGTGATTATTTACGTGTATTTCAGTGAGTCTATTGACGTGAGTCTGTAAGTAACATTGTTCGAGTTATTAATATAACGTGGTTTTGTTCGTATCGTGTTCGTGTGTTCGTGAGCTAATATTCTACGTCCGTAACGATCTACACAGGGATTCCGCACCTGTGTATATCGGGATATCTCGTGTGATCCGACCAGGGAACCTACAATATATATAGAAAAGTTATAAGAATTTTTGTACTAACTAATCAAAATATGTAGAATTTTATAAAAATAATTCCAGAATTTTTGAACTTATCTATTTATTTATAAAAATTCATTTTATGCATTATAATTAACCGATAAATCACCCGTTTATGAATGGTCAAAATATTATCAAATAACTCTTGTAAAAATCCGATAAAACCTTTTCGTGCATCATTCGGCGTTAAAAATCGATTAAACGAAAAATCACGAACCATACTTAGACTTCTCCAATTAATCCCAAATTTTTAGTGTGATCTAACTATGGTATTTCTGAGTTCTCCATAAAATATCAAAATTGTTCCATCATTTTAACTATTTTTCATAATAAATCCCCAATAAATAGTAATAATTCCGCCAAATATTCTCCGTTTATCGAAAAATTACTAAATTTGGACAGGGATACTCTCATATGCTCCCTAACGTCCCTGCAGAGTTTCATAGGCTAACAATTATCAAGTAACAATCTAATACTAAACAACCCCTAAATGATTATTCGGTTATTACCATTGCAGTTTGTCCGAGAGTTTTGGTCGTTTTATCTTCTCTCCGGGTTCTTGTTTCTCAAGTTAGTATATATACAGGTCATATAACACAAAATAAAGCATCCAACATCAATCAATAAACCTTGTAAATTAGGGTTTCGGTTAAGCTTTTAAATCGAGTTTTCAAATCGTAAAAACGTTATAGTTCGTGTTTTTAGTCAAAAAACATATGCTCTTGGTTTGTATTCATGTTTAGGATCAAACCATGTTTTTAGTTATTTTAAGAGATTTTAGATGGTTAAACATGTTTTATACAAATCAAAACTTATTTCTCTAATTATAACTGATTAAAACAAGATTAAAACTAAACATCTCATGAGTTTTTATCCTGGAATGACGAACTCAGCTATTGGACTTGTTTTTTGGTGTAGCATGTGAAAAGGAATTAAGGAAACAAGATATTTTAACCAAAATATCTAGAGAGGGGGGGGGGGGGGTCCCATACTAGCGGTTGCCAAAGGGCCTCTCTTTTGGCCCCACTTGCCTCGTTTTTCATGCCCGAAGCTCAATCTTGGCTCCAAGTTTATTTCGGGTTTGGTGTTTTGCGAGAAAAAATCCGGGTTTGATAAACTTTGCAAAAATGAGTGTTTTTCAGTTAATTTTTGTAAACTAAGTAAAACATACTAGCTCGTTGTAAAATTCCAAATTATTTTCACGGATTTCTTAACACATCATATATAAGTGTTTTATAAGTCTTTTTTGACTTGACTGATGATACAATGTTTGTTTTGGTATTAACGATCGCGTTTAAGTTCATAACATATAGTTAAATGAAACCATTTTCGTTTAAATGGTTATGTACGTATTGGGTCTTAATATCAACATGTTAGCCACTATAATGTATATGTCACTCATATATAACCCCCAGTATATATACGGGTCATAACATTATCGTTCGGTTACTCGTTTTATCGTTACGAATTAACCGATTAATTGTTTATTTGCTACGAGTGATTAAGGTGTACCTCGTTTTGTCACGAATGTTACAATTTATCAACCAAGTCCTCATAAGAATCGCGAATTATTGACTTATCATCAAGTTTGGGGTATTGGTGTCTATTTTAAGGTTCGCCAAGGCTTTGCAAGACTAGCAATTTCTCGGCTTATCGACAAGTTTAGAATTTGGGGTATCTTTTAAGAGTATTTTAACAAATTCTCATCATGTGATAATTGCAACATAACCATTAGTTATTAAAAACCGATCACGTGTTTTACTATCATTATTAGACTTCAATTAAGTTTCTTTATAAACCAAGATAATACTATGGAAGGTTAGCCAATAATAGACATAATGATAATTATCAAAGTAATAGATACAAATATGAACAAATTGAAACAATCAAAACAATTTGGATGACTAATCTTTGATGCTAATGACTTCTCCCAAAAGCTTAATCTCCTTAATCTTCGAGATTTGGATGGATGAGATTAATTCCCTTATTAATGGTGGTGAAAGGAGACGGTTGTAGAGTATTGAATGATTCTTTGAGGGGTGTTCAAGTCCATTTAATGAAGAAGAAGAGCATTCAATTTATAGGTTTTCCAGGTTCTCTAGGAACGACCGTGTTAAGCATGGCACGGCCGTGTTACCATTTTTTTCCTACGACATTAATTTTCCATGTCAAATCGTAAAGCTCAAGGGTTACAAGGCCATGCTAAGCAACGCCCAACCGTGTTGAGTTCCACAACAGTTCAAACTCTTCATGTTTTGTCTTTTTATCTTGTTCTGAAGGTATTGTAGGTTCCCTGGACGGATCACACGAGATATCTCGGTCTACTCAGGTGCGGAATCCCTGCGTAGATCGTTACGAGCGTAGAAAGCAAATCAAACAAACACACACGAATAAACCGAAACACGTTATATATTAATAACTGAACTCACGTGATATGAATCACTGATACAGACTCTCGTCCTCACGTTACAATGAACTCAAACCAGCTTAGATCAACTCGATGAACTACTAACAACACTAAGCCGTAACCTAGTATAAATACACGACAACTTCGCCTGATATGTTCAGGCGAAGTTGTCCATAACTTCGCTTGTTCAACAAGTTCGCCTAGGCGAACTTGTTAACAACTTCGCTTAAACAAAAACATAAATAACATTACAGACTCGATTACAGACACTAGACTATGAACTACTGACATTTATGCACCAACAGACTCCCCCTTGGCAGTAGCTTCATATCTTGTTCTTTAAGCACTTGTCTTGTAATCTTCACGCATGCACTCCTTCTCTAACACATACCGTGACTACTCGCTGATACTTCCTCGCTTCGTCTTTCCAAGCAGGAATGTAGAATACCTTCTTTTCATTCAACACTTGCAGATCAGCTTTCGATAAGTTAACAAGATGCATCGGATCATACACCCTCAGCACTTCTTGTTCGTCTTCGTCTTCCATCACGGGTTCAGTAGTCTGGCAATCAACATACCACCATTTAAGATTCTTCAACACATCTTGAGGCATAATCTTCATTGGAACCTCCTTAATGCATCGAATCGGTTTGTACTTCATTACCATCCATGGCTTGCCATCTGCTCTCATTCCCCTTTCTTTATCTTCCACTAGCTTTCCCTTCTGTGGCTTTAATAACTCAAACTTCTTCTCTTTTATGCTTTCTTTCCACACGATCTTCCCAATAACCCTTGCCATGTTGTCGTCGCTTCTATTGATCAGCCCCAATCTAGCCAAATCCTTCACCTCACATTCAGGAAATGTATTTAGAGATCTCAACGTTCTTTTAAAATACTGAATCCCATCAAAACGTTTCACCACAAACAACTTTATCTGTTCATCATATATCCAACAAATAATTCCTTTCTTCGACTCAGCATAGCCTTTGATATTATAACTCTTCTTGAACATGGTTGGAACAGCAGGCTTCTTAGTTTTAATAAACCAATGGGCACAGCCTTCCTTTCACCTAGGCTGCTCCTCCCACTCAGTCTCATCATTTTCCATCTCAGTACCCATATCGGCTTTCTCAACATTTGGGATCTCGTGTTCAACATTTTCTTCAATTATTTCACCTTCTTCAATCTCATCTTCAATCACAATCTGTGCTCCAATCTTCTCAATCTCCTCAATAGGCAGCACATCATCATCAAACATCACATCATCCTCTAGCATATCATCATCCAATTCTTTCAACGCATCGATCACATCATCATCATCATCAACCATCACCACCAACTGCACCTGCAGACTCCCCCTGAGCTGTGGAAGTCTCAAGAGCTTGAGTAGTTCTTGGCAACTCACCACCTGCATCTTTCGATGCATTGGGATCATCGTCTCTATCATTTCTCTTCTTTGTCCTTAACTCGTCGCCTCTACAGCCTGTCTCCCCCTGAGATGCCAAGAACTCCTTCATAGCATCTATAATTCGCCCATGTTCAACCAGGAGGGATGACTGTAGTTGATTCTCTGCTACAAGGCGCTGAATAGCCTGGGTCTGGATAAAGTTTATCCTCGATTGCTCTGCCACGACCCGTTCAAGTGCAGCTATTCTCTCCGAGGCTGAGAGGGTTGCATCGAAATCAAACCTCATGTTAGATGTGTCTTGAGTATACTCAGCAGGGATCTCGAATGTAACCGGGACATCAGAAGCAGTTGTGGACGTAACCGCAGGTGGTATCGTGAGCGACAACCCTGCAGTTGCAACGACTGTCGACTCTACAAATTGTGCCACCACCTCTGAAGGAGTAAGCGTTGGAGGTGGTAAAGACACAATCTCCGGAGTCGTCAGCTGGATAGTAGTGATTGATGGGATGCCGACAGCTGATGTAGCCACCACGGGAACTTCCGCGGCGCTTAAACCTGTGACCTGGACAGATGTAGGAACAATCGACATACCTGACAGTGCTGGCGGAGCAAAACGTACAACTCTTGAAGTCTCTCCAGCTCCCATACCTGCACCTGTCCTTTCACGTCTTGATCGTCTAATCAGCTTGTGAATATCCTCTTCTTCTTCTTCTTCTTCTGACTCAGTATCATCAACTGTCCTCTTTCTCTTCCCAATCGTCCTTTCTCGTCTCACCAACATCCTTCTCGCCTCATCCATAACATCATCAAGATCTGAGTCAGCCACCGTCGTAGCTGCTCTAGTAACAATCACTTCCCGAACCTGTGCAGCAGAGACCTGCACCTCTTCTTGTGGATCAAAACGGTCCATGTCGAAGAATCCTTGGCCGCCAAATGCAGCATCAAGGTCTACATCCTCCTCAGCCGACACCACAGGCACAGTAGGTACATCTCGAGTTGCTCCTGCCTGTTGTGGTTGAGGGTCTCTGAACTCATCCCCCCGAGCTGGCACATACCCCGGGTTTATTAAGAACCCAAAGAGTGGAGTATGCCTTGGACGACGTTCAGGCTTGCTCCTCGCACTCGAAGTACGGCATTGAGCAAAGATACGTTTGCTCACACTCTCCACGTATCGTATTGGGCGTCGTTGAGGCAAATTTGGAGCCACATGGTTCAAGATCATCTGGATGAATCTTGGATACATTATGAACCGCTCACGAGCCATCGCCCTCCTCTGTCTGTCGATCTCATAAAAGACCATCTGACTAAAGCTATAACGTTTGTTATAAGTCAGAGCAGTCATTGCTGACTGCATGGTCGCACCCATTCCGTCAGTACCCGCCTTCCTCCCAGACATACACACAATCATGACGTGCATGAGGAAGCGCCACTGATCGAGCAGGAACCCCTTCCGTCTCTGGGTATCGCCCAAGGGACCAGAATATCCCATTCGTAGGAATGCTCCATCACGAAATGGAGCCACAAAGTCAGTTGGGTCGTCCCGAGTCTCCTCTCCAAAACGTAACGCCACCCGTATTTGTTCAGACGAGAACTGAACTTCTTGGTTGTTGACGGTTGCTCGCATAACCGGGGGCTCAACACGGCAATCGTACTCTACAGTCTGCCAGAAATCCTCGATATTGGGTAAGGATATCGGCAGAGTCGTCGTGATTGCGTGGAATATCCTCGAGCGAATGAGGAATGTGATGATCTCACGGTAGTCTTCAACTCCGCTCGCTTCCGGGTCTAAGGTAATGTACATATTGTGACCCGGAAAAAATTGCCTCTGGTTATTTCCGTCATCGCCTCCAGCACCTCCAGCACCTGCTACTGCAGCCATATCTGCAACAAACGAACCAAGTTAGATACACGTTAAGGTTTAACACAAGTTCGCTTATTACCATGAGCGAAGTTGTGATAACTTCTGTATAGGCGAAGTTAAAATTGGGGCGAAGTTAAGAACAAATTCGCTTCAGCTTTAAGTTCGTCTGATAACTGATAAGTTAAAAGGTCCAGGCGAAGTTAATGATAACTTCGCCTCACCACAACATCGCCTCAGGCGAAGATAAGCATCAGGAGAAGTTACGGATAACTTCGCCGAAACCCTAAGTTCGCCTGAATATGAATCAGCGACAGATAGATTGATTCAAACTCGAAAATCTGAGGTTTTCTGGGTATTTTGACGATTTAGGACTCTTAAACTCAAGCTTTTAAGGATATATAGACGATTAGGTTGTTCATGAACACGTAACAACAAGATTTGAAAGTCCGATTTGAAGGTCCGACGGTTCGAGGTTCATAATCGGGTCGAAACGACCACTGATTATCATTGAAGAACAATGATTATACAATGTAATGGCATCACGAACCTTGAAACGTAACGGAAACTGGGAAAAAGAACAAAGATGAAACGAAACGACAAGTTCGCCGAGATTTCAGATAAGTTCGCTGAAAAGTCGGAGGATAAGTTCGCTGATAATGAAAATAATGAACGAATGACTTTTGAAAATCCTTATATAGGGGCGAAGTTATACAGGCGAAGTTACGGTTAACTTCACCTAGGCGAAGTTATTCACAAGTTCGCCTGTTTAACAACATCGCCTATGTTTACAAAATCAACCCTTATAATTCGAAAATTTTGCAATTAAGTTCTAAAACTTCCCTTTAAGAATTAAATGACACGATCAAGTCCAAGTAACCAGTTATAAAATCATAAAACTAACTAAGTACAAGAAACTTTTAAAAAATAAAGTATAAGGGATCAAATTTCAGTCTCGATAGGGACTACTACGTTTTAGAAAAGATCCGAACAGGAATCATACTAATTACGTGACTGTCACACAGATCCGTGTTTAGCTGTATTATGACATAAAGAAACAGGTTGTAAGCAGGTAAATAACTTAAGATGGTTTTCATCGTTTCTGTGATACGAGTTAAGTTCAATTAAGCTCAAAAATTAAGTGGGCAACAACTCAGAGATTATGATGCCTCCTATCTATTCTCAAAGCATATTTGGCTTTCCCCAAGTCACCCCGAATTGACTTCGACTCTTAGTGTCTGATTAAGTTTGTAATTACCAAATGTAGGTTCCCTGGACGGATCACACGAGATATCTCGGTCTACTCAGGTGCGGAATCCCTGCGTAGATCGTTACGAGCGTAGAAAGCAAATCAAACAAACACACACGAATAAACCGAAACACGTTATATATTAACAACTGAACTCACGTGATATGAATCACTGATACAGACTCTCGTCCTCACGTTACAATGAACTCAAACCAGCTTAGATCAACTCGATGAACTACTAACAACACTAAGCCGTAACCTAGTATAAATACACGACAACTTCGCCTGATATGTTCAGGCGAAGTTGTCCATAACTTCGCTTGTTCAACAAGTTCGCCTAGGCGAACTTGTTAACAACTTCGCTTAAACAAAAACATAAATAACATTACAGACTCGATTACAGACACTAGACTATGAACTACTGACATTTATGCACCAACAGACTCCCCCTTGGCAGTAGCTTCATATCTTGATCTTTAAGCACTTGTCTTGTAATCTTCACGCATGCACTCCTTCTCTAACACATACCGTGACTACTCGCTGATACTTCCTCGCTTCGTCTTTCCAAGCAGGAATATAGAATACCTTCTTTTTATTCAACACTTGCAGATCAGCTTTCGATAAGTTAACAAGATGCATCGGATCATACACCCTCAGCACTTCTTGTTCGTCTTCGTCTTCCATCACGGCTTCAGCAGTCTGGCAATCAACATACCACCATTTAAGATTCTTCAACACATCTTGAGGCATAATCTTCATTGGAACCTCCTTAATGCATCGAATCGGTTTGTACTTCATTACCATCCATGGCTTGCCATCTGCTCTCATTCCCCTTTCTTTATCTTCCACTAGTTTTCCCTTCTGTGGCTTTAATAACTCAAACTTCTTCTCTTTTATGCTTTCTTTCCACACGATCTTCCCAATAACCCTTGCCATGTTGTCGTCGCTTCTATTGATCAGCCCCAATCTAGCCAAATCCTTCACCTCACATTCAGGAAATGTATTGAGAGATCTCAACGTTCTTTTAAAATACTGAATCCCATCAAAACGTTTCACCACAAACAACTTTATCTGTTCATCATATATCCAACAAATAATTCCTTTCTTCGACTCAGCATAGCCTTTGATATTATAACTCTTCTTGAACATGGTTGGAACAGCAGGCTTCTTAGTTTTAATAAACCAATGGGCACAGCCTTCCTTCCACCTAGGCTGCTCCTCCCACTCAGTCTCATCATTTTCCATCTCAGTACCCATATCGGCTTTCTCGACATCTGGGATCTCGTGTTCAACATTTTCTTCAATTATTTCACCTTCTTCAATCTCATCTTCAATCACAATCTGTGCTCCAATCTTCTCAATCTCCTCAATAGGCAGCACATCATCTTCAAACATCACATCATCCTCTAGCATATCATCATCCAATTCTTTCAACGCATCGATCACATCATCATCATCATCAACCATCACCACCTCATCACCACCAACTGCACCTGCAGACTCCCCCTGAGCTGTGGAAGTCCCAAGAGCTTGAGTAGTTCTTGGCAACTCACCACCTGCATCTTTCGATGCATTGGGATCATCGTCTCTATCATTTCTCTTCTTTGTCCTTAACTCGTCGCCTCTACAGCCTGTCTCCCCCTGAGATGCCAAGAACCCCTTCATAGCATCTATAATTCGCCCATGTTCAACCAGGAGGGATGACTGTAGTTGATTCTCTGCTACAAGGCGCTGAATAGCCTGGGTCTGGATAAAGTTTATCCTCGATTGCTCTGCCACGACCCGTTCAAGTGCAGCTATTCTCTCCGAGGCTGAGAGGGTTGCATCGAAATCAAACCTCATGTTAGATGTGTCTTGAGTATACTCAGCAGGGATCTCGAATGTAACCGGGACATCAGAAGCAGTTGTGGACGTAACCGCAGGTGGTATCGTGACCGACAACCCTGCAGTTGCAACGACTGTCGACTCTACAAATTGTGCCACCACCTCTGAAGGAGTAAGCGTTGGAGGTGGTAAAGACACAATCTCCGGAGTCGTCAGCTGGATAGTAGTGATTGATGGGATGCCGACAGCTGATGTAGCCACCACGAGAACTTCCGCGGCGCTTAAACCTGTGACCTGGACAGATGTAGGAACAATCGACATACCTGACAGTGCTGGCGGAGCAAAACGTACAACTCTTGAAGTCTCTCCAGCTCCCATACCTGCACCTGTCCTTTCACGTCTTGATCGTCTAATCAGCTTGTGAATATCCTCTTCTTCTTCTTCTGACTCAGTATCATCAACTGTCCTCTTTCTCTTCCCAATCGTCCTTTCTCGTCTCACCAACATCCTTCTCGCCTCATCCTTCTCGCCTCATCCATAACATCACCAACATCTATAGGACTATATTTACCTATAGATAGAAATTAAAACATTAGTGGTTGTTTATTCTAATATAGTTGCCGAAATTAGGCTTATTTGGATATATTTTAATGCTGAAAAGATGTATAATTTCTTATACATCAAAGATATACGTTTCTTAGACATATATATTGGTGGGGACTTATACGGAAAGAAGACTTATCACTAGGTAATCTTGTTGTGAAAATGGATAACATGAATGCATTGGTGTCTTAGCCATCAAGCTTGCTTCCCAATCTAAGTTTGGAGAATAAGATGGGTACTTCCAACAAGCCTTCAAAGCTTCTCAATCTGGAGGGTTATCCTTCATGGGATGACAGGTTTGAAACCTATGTTCAAGCGTTGAACTACGATACTTGGACTATTTTTGAAGAGGAATATATCATACCTAAGAATGAGAACGGATCCAGTTATCGTTTATCTCAAATTGAAACTGGAGATCAAGCAACCTTTCAAAGGGAAAAGAAGATGTTGCATCTTTTCCAACAATCAATCAAAGCTGAAAATTTTCAACTGCTTCAACACAATGGATCGTGCTATTCCATTTGACAAGCTTTGTTGAATAAGGATAGACGGAATCCTGGCATGAGGAAGAGTAAAACAACACTCCTGAAGAAAGAATTTGATATCTTCATAGCGGTGAAAGGAGAATCATTTACTCAATTGATAGAAAGGTATTGCTATCTGGTGAACAAAATGAAGCGTTTGGGAATAGAAAAGCCTAACTATGAGTACATTAATAAGTTGGCTGACGCTTTGCTAGAGGAGTGGGAGAGTTTCATAATGATTCAACATGCCAATCCTGTTGCATATGCACGATTAAACTTGGATAGTTTCATTGAGAAATTGAAAGCACAAGAATTGGAACTAAGGAAGAAACAAAAATTAAAGAGTTCATCTGCTTCACAAAATATTGGTCTCTACTTCAAAAGTTCTAGATATGTGGTACCTCAAAACCCAAAGATTCAAACTGCTTAATGTACTGATAATATGGGAGCTGCTCTTGTGGGAAATCAACAAAGTATTCCACAAACCTCTCAATTTTCAAGCAGTTACCAAAGCACAATCTCATCCGAGCAACTATCTGAAGCATCCAAAAACCAAACCCCTGATGTACACTGTAACATTGTTGTAAACCTCAAAAATGCTAACGGTCTCTCTGCTAATAAGGTCAAGGAACACATGGAATTTTTGGGAGCTGTGTTGGAGTGATATGAATGCCTTATTACTGGTAGAATAGACAACTTCAACATGACAAAAGAATATTATGTTCAAACTGATCCCGAAGAAGTGAAGATGCTTAACATTAGAAGGTGTATAGAAAGTGTAATTAGAAAAGCTCAAAGGTTTAAGAATATTACTGGAAGAAATTTCCTTGATGGTAATACATCTAAGCTTGGGTTTGATAATCAAAGGTGAGATGTTTCAAGTGCAAGGAAAATGGGCATTTCAAAAGAGAATGTACGAATAAGGAAGTTACTGATAATGGGTCGAATCCATTTGGAAGAGACTACAACAAACAAGGTATTTACCACAAAAAATTCATCAACTCAAGTTGATCCAATTATCACCAAGAAACCAAATGAAGCCTATACTTCTCAAAAGGCATATCATGCTTCACAAGTTGATGAAGGTTTTAACAGGAACAACTACTTTCAAGCTAATGTTGCTGAGGTTGTAAAGACTAATGTTGAGAATAATGTTGAGAATGGTATTATAGGAAATAAGGAAGATGTAACTGATGTGGATCAAGAGACAAGTGTTTGTGGGGATGATAAGAAAACTAAGGAAATTGTTGTTGAGGTTATGGATATCAAAAAATTGTTGTTGAGGTTATGGATATCAAAGCTAAGGAAATTGTTGTTTGTGGGGCTGAATCAATTTAAGCATGATCATGTTCATACTAAATTTTTTTCTATGTTAAACATGTTGTAAAACCAACGGTTAGACCAGTTGTTGACCAAGAATTTTTCCTACACAAATCTAAAAAACGCGGTTGGAGTTGCTCAAAACATAGAATATGTGAAAGGCGTTTTTGGAATAGGTGAGTGTTCAAAACCTATAAGTAATTTTTTTACAACAAAAACAGTCGTTTGGACAGAACTGGGTGGCTAAACCTAAACATGTTGATTTAAATGTTAGTCCATCTTTTTGTTGTGAAATGGAGAAATCAATTTCTAAGGAGTCAAGTGAAGGTTGTATAAGTGCCTTAACTAGTGACTTATAATTTGATGAGTTGTTGTTTGTGGATAAAATCAAATAAGCGAAGACCAAGAAGGCATGGGTTTCCTTGTTTCACTAAGTCCTTTAGTATATGTGTAGAGGCTTCCAAGATCCAATGATTCATGTTGGATAACGGATAGTGGAGCCTCACGGCACATGACGGGTACCCTTCATTTGCTTGAAGATGTTAGATCTATAAGAGGAGGGTAATTGGGTTTTGCTGGAAACCAAGGTGGGCAAATAGTTGGTGAAGGCATATTGTCTAATAGCATGGTTATGTTTAACAAAGTGAATTGCATCACTGAGTTGGAGAATAATTTGTTAAGTATTTCACAAATTTGTGACAAAGGTTTCTCAACTCATTTTACCAACAAAGAGTGCATGATTCTGAAAGTTGAATTTTTAATACCTGAAGAGTGGATCTTAACATGTGGTCCTCGAGAAAAATGATCTTCATATTCTCAACATGTGTACTGCTTCGACATCTTCTCGTACTGCTCAATGTTTCATTTCAAAGGCATCAAAAAATGAGTTTAGTTTATGGCATCATCGAATGGGACATATTCACTTGAGGAGGATGAACTATCTAGTTCACACCAACTGGTGGATGGGGTGAATGTTAAAAGTTTTCATCTGAATGAATATTGTCTAAGCTACAAGAAAGGCAAGCAAAAGAAGAAGTCACATCGGACGAAGATCATTAATTCTATCAACTTACCTTCTCAGCGTTTGCACATGGATATTTTTGGTCCCGTGAATGTCAAAACTGTCACTGGGGAACTCTATTTCCTAGTGGTTACTGACTACTCTAGATTCTCATGGGTAATGTTCTTAGATTCTAAAGATGTGACATTTGACAGCTTGATGATTCTATTCAAGATTGGAGAATTTGTATAATTTGCCGATCAAAAGAATCCGAAGTGACAACGGGAAGGAATTCAAGAATAATCAGATGAAGGAATACTTCAATGGTCACAGGATTCTTCATGAGTTTAGTGCGTCTTACACTCCACAACAACATGGATTCGTTGCACGAAAGAATCGAACGTTGATTGAAACTGCACGAACCAAGTTAGTTGATTCAAAACTACATGTTTATTTTGGGCCAAAATTGTGGCGTTTGCATGTTAAACTTTGAACCGCATTCTAACTGTGAAGAGACATGGGAAGACTTGTTTTGAGCTACTTAATAGAAGAAAGAAAAACATTAAGTGCCTTGAACCTTTTGGGTCTCCCTGAACCGTTCTTGGTCCTGATGGCAAGTTTGGATCCAAAACTTTAGATGGATTTTTTGTGGGCTATGCTCATTGCAACATGTATTCTTACCTAGCTTGGGTCGAATCATGCAAGTAAAATAGCTTGAATGGATGTTTGATTTTGACAACCTTTGGAAATGTTTTAACCTACCATAGGAAGATCTCACCAATGAAGTTGTTTCAATGTTATATCATCAATAGCTTGATGATTGTCAAATTGAAGAACCCGTATCAACTGTTGTCCCGACACCTCATGATGATCTACAAGTTGAACCTCAATATTAGAATCAAGACGAACTTTCTCTACAAGTTCCTGAGACTACTCCTATTTTTATGATGATAGTGAATCAGATGAAGACATTATTTAATTTATGGCTACTCTGAGTTCGGTTGAAATGAATGTTGAAGAAAATGTTACAAATCTTCAACAAGATGTGAGTGTTTCTACTATTGTCATTCCACAAACCGTGTATTATCATCCAGAAGATAATATTATTGGAGATTTAAACACTGGGGTATAAACAAGACGTCAGATTGATAAAAGCCTCAAGTGTTTTTATACAAAAGTTTTTCCATTGAAAAATCAGTTTTCCTTCAAATGTTTTATATCTCAAACTGACCGAAGACGTAAAAGAGGCGTTAACTGAGGAGAGTTGGGTTAATTCTATGCAAGAGTAATTGTAACAATTCGAGAAACTAGGTGTTGGAAGCTTGTTGACTTACCGGAAGATAAAAATCAAATCAACACAAAATGGGGATCAAGTGTAGGCGAGACGAGAATGGGATTATTCTATGAAACAAAGCTTGGTTGTTCGTTCTTGGTTTAAACCAACGCGAGGGCATTGATTACAATGAGGTCTATGCACTGGTTGCTAGACTAGAAGCTATACGAATCTTTATAGAATTGCTTCTTGGAAAGGATTTAAAGTTTATCAACTAGATGTTAAGTAAGTTTTTCTCAACGAGAGACTTGGTGAAGAAGTCTATGTGGGACAACCACCTGGATTTGTCGATCTGATCCACAAAGACAAAGTGTACTTACGCGATAAAGCGTTATACAGTTTACATCAAGCCCCAAGAGCTTGGCATGAAACATTATCTCAATATATGTTGGATAACAGCTTTATTTGAGGAATTGTTAATTGTACACTGTTTACCAAGGAGGTGGATGGGAATCTGTTGATCGTTCAAGTTTACGTGGATGATATCATTTTCGGATCAACCAAATATGGTCTATGCAAAGAGTTTGAAGCTGTAATGAAATCGAAGTTCGTGATGAGTGAAATGGGGAAGATAAAGGTTTTCCTAGGACTTCAAGTGGATCAGTTACTTGATGGTATCTTTATTCAATAAACGAAGTATGTCAACGACATCCTAGCGAAGTTCAACATGGCTGATTCAACGGAAATTATCACTCCTTTACAATTGAATCATGGAACTAGTCCTGATCCCACCGGGGAGATGGTTGATCAAACGATTTACCGTTCCCTGATTAGCTCTCTCAAGTACTTTATCGCTTCAAGGCCGAACATCATGTACTCTACATGCTTATGTTCCCAATATCAGTCCAATCCCAAAGTCTCACTCCTGATGATTGTAAATTGGATACTTTGGTATCTAAAAGAATGTCCTGTAATTAGTCTATGGTATCCTAGATATGATGAATTCGTGCTGAGAGATTTTTTAGATTCGGATTATGGAAGCTGGACATTTATCAATCACTCAAGTATGCGTGGATGATATCATTTTGTGTCTACAAATGATGATCTGTGCAAGGAGTTTGAAGCGGTAATGAAATCTAAATTTGAGATGACTGCAATCGGGGAGATTATTTTCAGGTGGAAGAGTTACCCGATGGTATCTTCATTAACCAAACGAAGTATGTTAATGACATCCTAGCGAAGTTCAATATGACTGATTCAACGACAATCAGAGTTCCATTATCATTGGATCATGGAATTGGTCCTGATCCCACCAGGGAGAAGGTTGATCAAACGTTATACCGATCCATGATTGGCTCTCTCATGTATTTGACTACTTCAAGGCCGGATATCATGTATCCTACATGTTTGTGTGACCGATATCAATCCAATCCGAAATTCTCACACCTGATGATTGTTAAGAGGATACTTCGGCATCTAAAACGATGTTCTGGAATAGGTCTTTGGTATCCTAGGGATGATGAGTTTGCGTTGAGAACTTTCTCGGATTCAGATTATGGAAGTTGTAAGCTGAACGCAAAATCTACAACTGCTGTATGTTAATTCTTCATCAGTAGGTCGGTCACATGGCAACGCAAGAAGCAAACCACCCTGTCGCTGTCTACCTTTGAAGCTAAGTATGTAGCTACTTCTAGTTGTTGTTCTCAGGTTCTTTGGATACAACAACAGATTCGCGATTACGGTTTAATTTTCTGACCACTCCTACTTTTGGATAACACTGCTGCTATTTTCATAACAAAAAATCCGGTAAATCACTCTAAAACTATTCATATGAAATACGGTATCACTTCATCCGTGATTGTTACGAGAAGAAGTTGATAACCATAGACAAAATTCACACCCTGAACAAAAATCCTATCTTTTTACTAAAGCTTTTGATAAAAAATTTACTAAAGCTTTTAATAAAAACAGGTTTTTATATTTCTTAAAGCTTAATGGTATAAAGAATTTCGGCGGTGGGAAAGAGAGTGATCCCGTGATTATGGATTCGGACCTCGAGTGACCATTCATCAGTGTTAATTTTTTTTGTAAATATTTTGGTTTAAACGAGTTTTTGAATTTAGGGGGAGAAGTTTTTATGAAAAAAAATCAAAAAAATATGAATTTTGAAAAAACCAAAAACGTTTCAAATTTGATAAAATGTCAAAAACATTGAAAAATGTTCCTCAAAATGAGTTTTTGAAGAAAAAAAGGAAAGATGATAGTACATGATCATCTAGTCTCATATCCAGAAAAACTAAGCTTAAAAGGCTATGTGCATAATTGTATTAGTGCATTGGTAGGCTTTAAAACAAACAAGTAAGAAAGAGTATGTGATATAAACTTAAATAGCTAAACTTAATGGGGTGTAAGTTTTCTAACAAAAGTCTTGGTAATGATGGCAGAAATGTAAAAGCCTGCCATGTTTAAGCCTTGTGTTTCAGTATGATCATTAAACTAGAAAATAAATTGTTTTAAGCTTCTAGTTAATGGTTAACACTTCAATGATATATGGTTTTATGGCCTTAAACTCTGTATTGATGGGATGTTTCGGGTCTCCGGACACCATTGGGTCTTTATGTGGTTTATCATCTGCGTATTCACAAATGTGAATATTATTTTGCTCAAAATGTGAACCTGCAGTTTTACTGCGATATAAGTCATTAAACTTGATCACATAAATACATTATTGTACTATTTTACCACTAACTTGATCAAACTCCAATGTTAGTCGTACATTGTCCCCTTCCTCGCGTCTTATAACCATTAAGAATGGACCACAATGGACACAATGTCTGTAAAGCCATATAGATGAAACCGTGCATACTAATCTGTGGGAAAGGAACTCGGGGTATTGTTTGATAACGGGGGTATATCTTGTAGTGGGGATTATTTACTAGTAAAAGCTAAATTTGAAAAATATTTTGATCAGTTGGTTCTAAGATTTTACTCAAGTTAGGGTGACATGGTAATTATCAAAATAAGCCTGAATCAAGATTAGAGGCTAACAGTTTCTTGATATTATGTGCTTAATTGAACCTTTAATCATATGACATATCACAGAAATTTAAGAAAAAGTTGTTTAAAAGTGTAGGTGGACAACAATACCAATGACTGACTTAACGCTAGTTATAATAAAACTGAAATATAAAACTGTGATGAATGGGCAACTTGATCAATATGATTCCCTGCTCAAGCTCACAAAAATATGTGTGAGTTCATAGTTTGAAAATAGTTTTGAAATTCACTACTTTACATTTCATTTACTGTTTTTCTCAAAACCAAAAATCTTTTACATATTCGAGTTATTTTCAAATCTTGATGAATGGGATATTATCTGTTGGAAAGATCAACCGGGAATCTAAAACTAAGTTGTCGTTTCAAAATTTTATCATGTTTTAAAAGGCAAAAACGTTAGTTGATTATACAAGGTTATTAATTAGGACTTGTTGAATAATATATTTTCAGAAAGTTGGCTTAATTAAATTATACATGATTCACCAAGGTCATTTACTTGGACTTGGTTAAACACATGAGCGTGAAATTTGACATTTACAACATATAAGTTTTCACCTTATATGCTAGATATGTTTTTAACATACGGCACATAAGTATAAGACTTATACGTTGTACATTAATACTACTTATACGGCGGATATGTCAAGACTATACATATCCTCTTATACGCCGGATAAGTGGTATACGCTACATTGTGACATACACACTGTAACATCTCTCTCAATTGGAAATTAGTGTTATTGCTAAGATTTTGTCAAAACCATGATTCACACACAAAGTAAATTTTTTAAGGTACATATATTGTTTGATTGTACTGGTTGGTTGATTGATTAACAGATTTTAGGAATAGATGTAATAACAAACTGATATTAATCATCTAATCCATAGGGCTTTTTATGTTTAGATGATTTTATGTCTTAATCACGTCATATCGTTCATATTACATGGATTACTTTTGTCAATTTGGACTAAACCTATAAGATTGAAATTCGTAACCCTAAAAATGGTCGTTCATGGTCAAAATCTATTTAAAAGTCAAAATTGGAATCAAATTGTGTTTAATCGGCGATTGTAGTTCATATTGATAAGTGTTGATAATGAAAAAAAAATATCAATTTGACATTTTGGATCATTGGTGTTACATATACGCCAGATAAGTCATATTCTAACTTATACGTTGGTATAAAGTATATACGCTATTGAAACATTTACGATATACTAGTGTAAACCAGAAAATTCTAGTGGGTGCATTGTAGGAATTGTCGCGAATTTCGATAGGAACCGACAAATGAGTTGTTCATCTTTAAATATCCATTATTTCTTCTGCGTTTATTTTTACAACTTCATCTACTTACATCGTTTCTATAAATTTTGATATTGTTTTCCAAAAATCAAGAAGTGAGTAATCTTTCAGGACCGAATATTTCGTAACACAAATAACCTCAATTGACAAGAGCAATTACGAAACAATAATATCCGAAAACCCATTGATAATAGCCAGCGGATCAGGTAGAATCAGGATGTTGCTTAATATAGCAAGAATACTAAAAGTGACAATCACACAATTAACTCAAAAGATTTCCATTAGAATATTCTGACAAATACAATTAGAAATGCTTTAGGGTTCAGGTGGAATGTCAGGTGCGGCTGCCTTTCGTACAGAGAATAATCAGTATATATCTCAAAAGCTGTGTAATAAGCCGTCCTTGTAAATGTAACCTAGTATTCTGTTACATAGGCACCTGACATTTCTTCTAGAAACCCTAATCATTGTAAAACATTCCCAAAATTAACACAAGTGTCAAACCGGTCATCGAGTAAAATTTATCTCTGTCGAGTAGACCTTGTAATCCTAGAGTGTGCTCGGAGCGGTCCTTCGAGTAACCCAACTTGGCTTAGACTTATTCTAGGAAATATCCCACGAGCAAACTAGTTCTTCATGACCTCTTCAATCTTTGTCGTTAGACTTATTCTAGCAAACATAGTATACTCGAGTAATGTAGCTTGCTCGTAGAATTCCTTGTAATAAATCCTTTAACTTCTAACAAGTATGCTTGAGATCTTCCTATTTTATCTTTGCTCGATCCACCAAATTATTTGTTAACTTGGCTTAAGCTAGGATAAGTCAAAGAAGAACTTTGCTTGACGAAGTGTAGCTTGCTCGAAGCTTGACACTTAGAAGAATTCTTGAAGATAACCTTACTCAAATAAGATACCTTTCTTGAATAAGTAAATACCTTGCTCGAAGTGCCTGGGTTTGCTCGAGTTCCATACTTGGCATATTTCTGAGGAGGTTGAGAAGATTTCAATCTTTCTTAATCTTCCTTTAGGCCCAACAATCTCCCCACAGATTGGAATAAATTCAGATGCATCAAAACACATCCGGATTACATACACTTGGTTCACAATACACATCAAATCCTTGAAAACAGTAAATTACATATATTCCCTTTAGCATGATTACATGTAATTTCACCTTCTTTGTATTTTCCTTTCTTCAGTGATTTTCTCCAATCTCACAGCAGCAGCTCTTTGCTAGAACATAGAAATCTCTATATGGAAAGGATGGTCTTCTGGCATATCTCATTGTCTTATGTCATTCAAACCTTCCACATGTAGATATTCCAGCTCAGGGTTATTTTCAATCACACCCAAAGCCAAACCTAGAGAGTTTCTCAAGATCATGTTGTCATTCTTCTTTTCATAAATGATCTTTGAAATTCTTCCATTTCTCTTCACCTTTGAATTTGGTCTTTGCATTGTCTTCTTCATGCTAATACATTCTTTCATTGTGGCATATGGATTCCCAAATTTTGTTGTTTTGTCAAAAGAAATATTGGACAATCTTATTTCACTAAGTCTTTTCTGTCTCTTCTTCTTTTCAGCTTCTGAATATTAAAACTTTCTCTTCTTGTTCAGCTAAGGGAAATCCAGCTCTGTAATGCTCTTTCAGATACTTTGATAGATCTTTTTGTTGTGCATTGACAAATCTGTTTCTTTCCTGATAATAATACAGATGCAATTCTGCCATTTCTGAAAATTGTTCTTTGTTGAATTCTCTGAAATTATCCCTGAAAATAATTGTCTTTAAAACACCAATTTTCATAATCACTTTCAAAGTCTTTGTTCTTGACACATAGAACAATTATTTTGGTAAGTCCACATTGGTAGCTAGACGTTGTTCTCTTTGCGGTACAGACCTTGTTGTTGTGATTGGAACTCTAGAAGTAGATGCCCTTGATGTGAAGGATCTTGATGAATCAGACTTTCTAATATGCCCTTTTTCTTCATAGATCTTGTGAATTTCTTGTTTGATCTTCATTAACAAGGTGATATAATCTTCTCCCTCGATAAAATTTTAAACATATACATGGTTTCTTTGTCAAGCTCTTGTTCAGTCTGTTGAGACTAATATAACACACATGTTCTTCAGGGATAGTTTGGGGAGGGTTTAATTTTGCTTTTTCAAGCTCTTCATGATATAATTTTGACTCCCTTTCAAATATATCCTCAGTTGAGATTTGCCCAAATTATCAAACACACCTATGGACATTCCATTTGTCATCATTATATTCCTCAAAATGTTTATTTATTTGTTGAGGTTTGCATGTGCACCTCTGCTGTCATTAGTCTTTTAATTTTCAAGCTTATCTTTCACAGCCATCTCTTTCTTTTTCTTTGTAGTGACCCTATTATCTTCATTTTCTCTTTTAGAAAGTAAGTGGAATTTTGCTTCAACTTCTTATCTAAGCATTCTTTCCACTTTTTCAAAGGGAAATCCATTCTCCACCAAAAATCCAACCTTTCCACCAAATTTTCTCAAAATCTTGTTCTTTCTTTCTAATTCCTCATTTGCTCTTAGTTCATCTTTTCTTTTCACATCCTCTTCATCTTTAGCTTTCAGAACTTTGCGGAGCTTCATGATATCTTCATAGGACATTTTATTCATATGGCCTTGGATGTAGTTGCATCCTTTAAGATCATCCATATTCATCTTCAACACTTTTTTTATTTTCTTCTGTCATTTTCTTTTCTACTTCACTCTTCTTATTCACCATATGCTCAAGATATTTATTATTCAAATCCTTTATCATTTCAAATTCCATACCATGATTCAACAAGGCTATGATTCTTGGATCTTGTCTTTTCCGTTCTTCCATTATGGCCGTTATGTTTTCAACATGCTGTTCACTCATATGTATTTGAGGTGAAGTATGTTCAACCTCCTTTTCTTTCTTACCCTCTTCATGAACATCTTCTTCTTGATCAGATAGGCCTTCTAATGCTCCAATTTGTGGTGCATGCAAATCCATGTTGTCATTTTGCTCAGACTCTACTTGGAGATTACTATCAACAACATCTTCAAATCTGATTATTCTTAGTGGTACAACATTCAAAGGCTCTTCATCTTTCTTTTCTTCTTCATATTTCCTTTTTGATTTTTTCCTTTTTGATTATTTGTCAACAGATATGTTTGTACCATACCTTTGCCTTTTTCTTGCATATTTCACTAGATCCACGTGCCATTCTCTCTCTTCACTTCTAATTCTTCCCAACAAACTTGAAATTACTTCTTCAGAGACTTTCCTTGATATTTCATCTTCTATCCTCTTTCTATCCAGATCATGAACAAGTTGTTTATCTGTATTATCTTTATTATTGATGGTTCAGTTGTTGTATCAACAAGTTGTTTATCTCTTCATGAATCTTTTTTTTCGTGTTGAAATATCTGAACAACAATTGCAAGATATTTCTTCACTTCTTCATCATTTTTCAGTTTTAACAAAGTTTTAAGGATTTCTTGATCAACTTCCTCTTCACATTCTTGTCTCAACTGGTTTTGTATATCAATCTATTCCGTAATCACCCTCTGCTCATCCAACTCCTTCTCAGTTAATATGTGATTCGCAACCTCTATATCAATCATCTCATTTAATAGTTGATCATGTAGTAAATTTTCTTTCAAAGAAGACTAATCCTTATCAAGGATATGATCATTTGAGCTTGAGAGAATTTTGTTCAATGGGTGTAGTTGGCTTTCATCTTCTGCCACAGCCTTGCCCTTACTTCTTCTCCTCTCCTCTTCATTAGTTATTGTCCAACATCCCTTACAATTGGAGGTGGCATTTCATCATTTTCTTTAAATAGATCCTCCGGTTCGTGATCATTACCTTCTCATTCATTTACAATCAAGGTTTCTACAACATCGAAATCAACCTATAGAATATGAAGATCTGAATCATCTTCCATTATCACATCATCCTCCACAACATCCTCCATAAGTTCATTCACAATCACAACCTCTTCGTCCGAATTGCCATATTGTTTTTCAATTAAATTCTAAGCATTTGATTTTTCACCCTCTTCTTCACTTTCCACATACACCAAACTAATCATCTTTAGAGAATTATCAACATCAACTTCTGTAATACCAAAAATATTCTCCCCCTGTTTTGGTGCATCTGAGGTCTTCTCAACCTCAGAGCCTTGTGTTTTTGGGGCTTGAATTTCTTGTAGTTCCTTGGCAAGTGTTTCTTCCAATTCTTTATTCCTTGATTTCAACTATGAGTTTTCAATAAAGAGATCAAAGTTTGTGGTTAAAATAGAAAGGCAAGGAGATGAGGATGGTGACTAGGGTGGTGAAATGTTAAATGATTCAGGTTCAGGGTTTGGGGAAGTTGGGATTGGATTGGATGGTTAGGGCTTTGGATAATTGGAGAGTGTTGGTGTGGTAATGGATTTTGGGTTTGGAGAAGTAAGGTATATGCTTGGTTTTGGTTTGGGGGTGATGGTGGTGAGGAATGATTAGATTTTTCAAATTCTAGTGAGTGGGATTGGGATTGGATGGGGAATTCTGGTTGGTTGATTTGGGAAGCTTCAAGATGTTCTGAAATGTAAGGTTCATTAGTTGTAGGTTGAGAAAGGGAATCAATAAGTGGCTCAGGTATGTGAGGTTCATGGATTTGATCATGTAATGGTGAGTGTGGTGGGGAAGGAATATATGGTTCATCAAAGGACATGTGTTCAGGTGAGATTGGTGGTGTTATGTCATTCACTTGTTGTATTACTTGTTCAACCACTTCATCATATACCACCTCTTCATCCGAATTTGCTTGCTCATCAGCCTCATTAGCAATAACATTCACTTCATCACTAGGTACATCATCATCATTGTTATAATCACCTTCATCTTCTGAATCATCATCATCATCATCATCAATGCTCTCGTCATTGCTTTCTTCATCACTGTTTTCCTCTAGTTCTGGTGAAGCAGGAACCTCCATGATTTCCACATTATCATTCAACGACCATGCAACACATCAAATTCAACTTCTTAATTAAATTGACTTATGGAAACCAACCTACTGATTCTTTTATAGACATTTGAGTCTTGTAGAGCATGAGGGGCACCAGTAGTTGGTAAATTTTGAAGTAACCCATTGAAAATAATCTGGAGAAACCGTGAGTAAATCAAAAATTTATCACTCTCCTTTCTTCTTGCATTAATAACCAATTCTTCAAATATCATCCTTGAAAAGTTAAAAGGTTGATTGTAAACAATAGCCACTGTCGCAGTAGCTAGCTCTCTACTCAAACGTGTCCAAGTCCATCTTCTTAATGACAAACTTTGGATTATATAATGGATACGAAATCTATATATTAAAGGAAACATGCCCTTCTGAAATAGACCTTCATGTATGTTCCCTTTGTAACCCATTGTTTCCTAAAATATTCGTAATAATCTTTGTAGAGAATATGGCAATTGGTCAACAAAGTCATCGTTCAACTGCAATCTTGTGTGGATTATTTGCTCAGTGATTTCAATTTCCCTTCCAAGAACCGCGGCTTCAATGCGTTGCCGGCTTTCATCATCAATGTATTCAGCAGAGCCCCGGAAATAAGTATAATGATTTCTATAAAGAATAGGGTTTTCTGTGAGGGAAAATCTGAGATTTGAGCGATTCAACCAATTTATCATTAGTTTCAAAGGTTGATTCTCCTCCGTCACTTGAAGGAATGCACATATTGTGCTTAGGCTCAAATTTATACACCATTTTTTAGCACATTCACAAACAAACACATTCAAAATAAAGATTCGTCGTTTGAAAGATATTTGAACATGCATGTAAGAATAATTGAAGAAGAAAAGTATAAAAAGATAGTATTTATGAACCTGTTCTTCGACAATTGTAAACCTACACATAAAACAGAGATGTTAGTAAAATGTCAAATTAAAGTCCTAAACCCAATTAGTGGTTGTCAGAAATCGTTTATATAAAGCTTACCAAGTCGGAATTGCAGAGTAAGATAACAATTTAGAGCGATTGTAAGAGCAACGGCTCAATGTCTAAGGCACGAGTAAAGTGATTATAATAGTGAAAAAAGGGAAAAATGAATGAAAAGTTTCTAAGTCCCCTTTTCATACTAAACCCTTTGTGTTTGAAAGTGAGTTATAAATGCATTTTGTCGTGTTATGCAAGAATACTACCAAAAACCTTTTCATTCACAAAGTCTGCTCGAGAAAGCTATTGAACCAAAGTTTGCTCGTTATCAAGTATACTCGAGAAAAAGTGTACTCGATCTAATTAATGGTTTTAGAAGTAAATTAAGTGAAAATATTGAAAGGAGTATACTCGAAAATACAAGATTACTCGAGAAGCTAATCACAAGTATCACAACCATGTATAAGTATTCAAGCTACTTTACTCTCGATCAATGAAATTCTCAATAAAGTAACTTAGGAATATTTCTAAATGTCAATCTTTACTTGAATATTACTAATCCTTAACTTTACTCGAAGATAAGCAGATAACAATAATCAAGCATATAGTTAACTTTGTCCAACGATATGACAAGTATAGTCGAAAGACAAAGTTTACTCGTAGTTTATCAAGTTTACTTGAAAACATCTAAATACAACAAGTATGCTTGAAAACACTTAGATTATCAAATCAATACATAAAAGTGTACTCTATAGCACAAAGTGTACTCGAGATCACAAAGTGTTCTTGAATACACTTTTATTTTCAGCGAATTAGTCAAGTCTACTCAAAAGACCTAACAGAGCAAACAATTAATCAAGTATACTATAAAGAGTTAAATCTTCGATAAAACACACAAGTATACTCGAATCCACAAAATGTTCTTGAAAAACACAAACTTTTCACAAAATAACACAGGTATACTCGAAATCACACAAGTACACTTAGAAAACACATATCATACTCAAATTTGTCAAATAAGCAATAATCAATACATATTTAAGCAGGTTTGCTATAACATTCAAAATTTTGACTTAAAACTCAAACTAAAGAAACAATTTTCCTTTTGAAGATCAAAAGCTTAAGCACAAATGGTGTATGAGATCAAATTTCAGTTTGTCATTACAAAACATATCTTTTGATGAAAAGATCTCAACATGGGATCATATTGACTAATTCACCTTACTATATTTCATTCGCAACATTATTGTGACATATTAGACAAGTTAATAGCTGGTAATTTTGAAACTTAGCATGAATTTCATTACTTCAGTGATATGCATTAAGGTTCAATTCTTGCATAAGACATAAATGGACTACCCTTATCGATTTATGATGTCTCATATATCTTCTCAAAGATTATTTAGCTTTCCCCAGATCACCCCAAATTGACTTCAACCCTCTGATATTTGGTCAAAATTTCTTTTAGTGACAGAACAAAAATATTTTCATTTTGGTAATAAATTTTTCATTTCAAAACTTCAAACTTTTGAGGTTGAGCATTGGACTTACATGTCACGCAGTTCAGACTTACATGCCTTTCATTCAAGGTGTTTAGGTCTTATAATGATGCCCCACCTTTGTAGTTCTAGTTTGAACCCTCAAGTTTGGATGTTTATCAACTTTTGGTTGATTTGTAATCTTTTTGCTTAATTTGTTCTTAGCCATACATACAAATATTTCATTTTGGTTGACTAAACACCAACAGGCTTGTGTATGACTTGATAATTACCTTTCTGTCTATCATTTGAAGAGATGCATATTGAGACATGCATATTTCATCAAAATGTCTCTCCACACTAAGTTTAGCAATTTTAATTAGTTTATATCACTTCAGCTTTTACATATCATGGAAAGCTATCATTCTTATTAATGACTGAACTAATAGCCTTTTTAGCCTAACAAATTCACAAGTTCAATGTAAATAGGCAATATACCTATCATTTCCCAAAATGTTGGATCAAATTCTCATTTGAAAACCTTTTAAGCTTCTTTAAAGCTTATAACTGAATAATCATATCTTCAACACCAAAAGTTTGTTTTAGATCAAAAACCTTCGACTCTTTAGAAAATGTCTTTGATATTTCATTCACTCACATTAGTTTCATAAAAAGCGACAGTTTTTGATACACAAACCAATTCAATCTTCAAACAAACATAATCACATGATTAGCAGTTACATAATTTCACAAATGCAAGGAAGCATGCATGTAGCATAGTCATTTCAAAGAACATGTGTAAACCTACTTAATATGCAAGTGCAAAATGCATAATCATGTCAAAGATTTCACAGTGCAATCATAATCAAGAAAGCATAATAGTCATTTCAAATCAAACACAGTCACACTTTTCAATTGATCATGAAATACAATAAACATCACATTCAAGCATCTTAGTCACAACATTCACACATATTCAGTTAAGCACATAGTAATCATCACATAATCACATAAACACATTGAGACCCCTTAAGACCTTGCTAGAGATAGTCAGTTAGCACAATGAGCATATTTCATCAATTAGACTTCATCAGAGTTTGATCATACCTAAAGCCTTTAATAGAAAATTAAATCAAGTTTTGTCTAGTGGCTTAGTGAACAAGTCTGCCAAGTTATCACTAGTCTCAACTCTCTTCATTTCTATCAAGCCTTTCTCATTACAATCTTTGATAAAATGGTGCTTAATCACAATATGCTTGGTCTTTGAGTGTTGCACATGGTTTCTACAATAAACATAAAAGTAGTATTGTCAATGAGAATAGGGGTATTCAGAAAATTCAAACCATAGTCCAACATTTGATTTTGAATTCAGAGGACTTGTGCACAACAGGAAGATACATCAATGTATTCAGCTTCAGCAGTTGAAATGGACACTTTAGTTTGCTTCTTGCATTGCCATGACACCAATCTATTACCCAAGAACTAACATCCTCCTGAAGTAGACTTTCTATTCATATTGCATCCATCATAGTCACTATATGTCTAGGCAAGTAGATCAAATGATCTATATATAAAATAATGGTACCTGTAACATATATATATAAAATAATGTCAACTAACTTAATAGTTGGTGAGTTCACACAGTTTAAATAATAAATAAAAACCATACAATTACATGAAAACTTGTGAATTGCACATAAGGGTTCTTTATACTAGAATCAATGGTCCATGAGTGTAAAGAATAAAAGAAGGTCTTTTCCAGTTGGGAATGTGCACCAACGTACTCAGATCGGAGTCCTTTTTCCACAAGAAACAATGGTCCAGAGTGCAAATGGGGGCGTATGATCATACTTATCGAGGAAATCCATGCACGTAATATTTGAGAAAGTAACAAATAAACACACAAGTCCATGTAATGATCTGTAGTTTGTAAATAATGAGTAAACGAAATTGTAATTTGGATAGAATATATATGCTACCCCCAAAAGTAGTAAAAGAGTAAAAATGGGGTGTGAGAAACTCACATTTGATATTGGAGACAACTTGAAATAATAACCGAAAGCGAGTTAACAAACGAGGCAATTGAATCTCACGAAACTATAAATAATAACGAAGATTCAAAATAAAGGACTAGATACCGGAGTTATAAAGTTAATTAACTTATGGCAAAAGGAGACTTGGGGGAGTTCTTTATTTAAAATGAGTTTAACAAAAATGAATTAAAGTTTATATAAATCATTTGATATTTATTAGTTGAAGAATGATTTGTAGATAGAATAAGTATAACCTATTAATATAATATTAAATAACAATATTAATAACAATTTATGATTAAACGTTTTATTTTTATTCTAGTAACATAATTAATTAATTTACTAATTAATTAACTTAAATGTTTTGCATGAATTATTTTAAAGAAATTATAGATATTAGTTTATGTTGAAATAAAATAAAAAATAATCAATTCACTCGATTATTAATTTAAAGATATGAAGTATGTTATATCTATTGTGAAATACTTTAAATAAAATAAATTTTTATAAATCATCTTATTTAAAAGAAAGTTTATAAGTTAATGATGATCAACAAATCATAAGATTTAGATAAATATATACTCATGCTTTTTCTTGCAAAATAACTAGGTTTGATCCAAGATTTAGAAAAATCATAGTGTTATCTTGAATATCCATGATCATAATGATTCTTAAAACCAAAATATAAGATTTTTATGATAAAAGTAACATGATCATGAAGAACAACATATGAACAAGTATGAACATTCAAGATAAATATAAAAAAATATCTATAAAATGCATGAAATCTTAGAACTTACTTATTAGTGCTTTCAATCTTAAGAAAATAGTGGATTGAGGTGTGAAAATAATGGAGGATTTGTCCTCCTTTTATAGTGAAAATATAAAGTTGTTATGTCTTATGGAATTTATGAAAATTAATCATATTTAATATAATTAAAACACAAATTAAAAATTGTTTAATGGGGTATTCAAAAGGTTTAACTATTTAAATAAATTTAATTGAATTAAAACATTCATTAGTTTTTATTAGTTAAGTAACATATGAAAAGATGATCATAATGATGATGATGATGATTATAATAATAATAATAGTAATAATAGTAATAATAATAATAAAGTAGTAGTAGTAGTAGTAGTAGTAGTAGTAGTAGTTAAATAATAATTCTAGTAAATTTCATGAGACATGTACATAAATATTTGATGTTAATTATGAATGTTTTAAATTAGTATGTAATACTACAAGGGCGGTGAGAATTAAAATTGCATAGAAATGATCACATAAAATACATTAACAAAAATTGAGATTAATTAATAATATTATAAAATATATAAAGTTAAATATAAACAAAACCGAAAATTTAAAACGGGTCGGGTTTTCGGGTTTAAAAATTAAGGAATGTTACAGGATTCATAACTTTTAAAAATTCCGTCCCGAAATTAATATAAAAATAAAAATTTAAAAGAAAACGACTAATGTAGTTGTTAAAAGTTTAAACATTTTTATACACACATATTTAAATAAAAAAATAATACCGATCTATAAATGAACCGAAAGATGCCACAAATGTGTAATATGAAAAGGACACTTATATATAGGATGTACCAGCGGCGTATCCACTATACCCTTATAATATTGCATTTGCCCCATTTTTCCAAAATCATTCCAAGTTTCGAGGACTTTTACTATGTTTTTATAATTTATAAAAACATGCCCTTATAATTTATACTTACTATGTTTTTCATGCGAGGACTTGGGTAATTATGTGTCGACCCATAATTACCTTTATCGTCGGGTGGTCCATATAATCCGTTCCATTGTGTGGGTTTTAAGATATAAACAATAAATACAATAGATTTTTATATGAAAACTTGGAAATCAAGCACGATGACTATCAAAAATAAAAAAACATATATAAACAAATCTTTGAGATCAAGGATAACGCGGACATATGATGTCAAAAGTAAATAAGCAAAACTATTGAACAAAATAAATGATGTTATTAAGGTTCAAAATAAATAAATAAATAATTGAAACTTTCAAAGTCGGTAATACCGCTATAAATGCAAACCTTGAGGTTCAATAATAGTAAAATCGATGAATAATACTTTTGATTCATGAAATAATATGGAAATAAGGAAAACCCTAGGTTATCAATATCAACACGGATAAAACATCGAAGTCATGAACATCACAATAATTAGTTGTAAACAATGGCGTATATAATAACATGGCAATTAAATGTAGAATTGGGCTAACAAAATATCAACACGTAAATCGAAAACTTATTGGCATAATATAGATAAATGAAACATTAATATCGAAATATCAAAATAGTTTGAGTTCTTGGAGTCAAACAACGTAAAACATCAATTTGAAACTTCGTTTAACGAATGAAATTCCCCATAAACATTAATTTTGAGTAATAACAAGATTAACCAAGTATATACTTGAAACTTCAAAATCAAAGCTAAACATTGGGTTCAGATTGACGAGACAATAAGAAAATAATTCGGTGAAACATTTGATGAAAAGAGAACTAAACAAATAATCAAAACAATTCGTTCAAAAGTAATATAAATGTACCTAAGCAAGTTTGAAATCCCAACTTCCACTAAACGATTACGTTTATGGGAAATCGGTCATAAAACGCGAGATTGAGATAATAGTAAACAAATTTAGCATTGCAACCATGAATGACAACGAAAATGGCTCAGCAATCACAAATGGCCAAACTCAATTATAAACTTCATAAATAACCCTCGAAAGGATTTGACACATAAAATTGCTTTGGTTATCTTAAAATAGAATAATGTATATATAAATATATATAAAAAAGAAAAGAAAATAATAACAATAAATAAAACAAAACTAGACGAAATTAGTGATACTTGTCTTCTCGACGGTTGATTTGAGGTATGAAGGTTATGGTGAGGGTGGTGCCATGATTTCTCAACTGAATGTGTTGGCGTTGGCGAAGGGGAAGAGGAAAATGCTCTCTTTAAAAAAATTCTCTTAAGTTTATAAAAATCGAAAAAGAATTTATAATAATAACTTTTGAAAAAGCTTAGTAATAATAATAATTTCTTTAGCTAGTGCTAAAGTTTGCAGCACTTTACGAAATTTTTAATGTAAAATAAAGGTTTCCCTCATGAGGGCGTCATATGAAAAGTTTAAAGAGAATCTCCAAATAAAAATGACTCGTTTTGATAGAACTGTTATGATGATAATATAATAGCATCAATGGCTTAGGACTTGTTTGAAACAACAATTTTACTTTATTTAACGTTTCATTTAACCTTAAAGAATATTATATATAATAAGAATTGTAGCGGTAAAAATAATAATAGTGACCATAATAGTAGTGATGAAATAATAATGATAATAGCGATACTAATAATAATAAAAATAATAGTAATAATAATAACCATATGTTTGACTTAAAGTCTCTTTTGAATAACATCAACTTGATTAAATACCTGTTAATTGACTATTTGAAAATAATTTAAGGATTTGAAATTATAAGTGTAAGGTGCTCATAAAAATAAAAAAAAATTAAAAAAAAAATGAATGCGGAAAATCATGCATGGGTTTTAAAAGCAAATATGTATTTTTGATGAGTATGAAGGGACTAAGCATTGGTGCAAGGCTACGAGTGAACTTCAAGTGTTCAGAGAACGCGGTTTGAGGTATGGCATGGCAGAATCAAGTTAGGCCTTCCGAAGCATAGTGGGCGTGTATGGGTCACTATAATGGTAGCATGCTTGAAGCGCGAGCATATGGTAGGGCATATGGTGGGGATATATGGTTGGGTAAATGTCGTGGGGATAAATGAGTGGTGTTGTATGGGTTCTTGGCAAGAGTTGGTGGTTGAAACTACTAGATTTTAGAGAATTTCGATATGGTATTGTAATATAGTGGTGGGATATACATATGTTACACCAAGGGTGTTTTCCCGTGCAAGACTTTTTGCTGAGGTAAGTTTGAGTGTCCAAGAGTTGTGTTGGGTTTGGAATGGTTCAGATATAGTTTTGAATTTACTGTAAGTGGATTTTGGGTTATCATAGTCGGGATCACGACGGTCAACAACGTGGTAATCTGAGTTGTCATTTTGCGGGTTGAGTTTCGAGGATGACGTCGAGGAAAACAAGAAGACATACGGCGAAACGTGAATTATTCGCATGACATGGGGCGCAAATATGAAATTTCGTATTAACAACCAAAAGGAACATCAGAATCAATCTATATAAATCATAGAAATAAGTAAAGAAATAATAATTAAATGAAACAAACTTTGAAATCAAAACTGAAATGTCCATGAACCATCACGAATTTTCGTATTTTAATAAAAACCTCATAAATTTTGAATAACCATATGAATATATATATATATATATATATATATATCAAACTTAATATAAGTAATGAAATCGATTTTAAAAAAAATATGGATTGTCCATGTACCACCATTATTCTTCGTATTCCAAATTCAAACCATAAAAATAAATGAATATATACAAAGAAAAGAAACTGAAAATAGACTATTCATGCATCACCATGACCTTTCGAATTTTCAATTCTAAACCATAATAGTAAATTAATATAATTATAGCATATTTAAATTGAAACTCGACTATTCATGTATCACCATGACTTTTTGAATTTTCAATTATAAACCTTAATAGTAAATGAATATTTAAATAAAGAAAACTAGTTGAAACTCGATTGTTCTCGTATTTCAATACTAAAATGAAAATGCGTAATCAAATCGAACAGAAAGCTGGGTGTTCGTGTATCACCACGACTTGCCAGACATTCGGTTAAAACACATTGTAAAACATTGAGGGTCGGACGTCACACGTCGCATGAACCACCATGACTTGTATGACATCCTAAGAGTGTAGCCATATTCTTTTCACAAAGAGAGCATGATCAAGATTGAAAACTTAAAGTTATGATCCGTATGGCATTGAGTGGTATATTTTGTCCTAATAGGGTTCATGCCCTATCCTAACTCTCCAGGTAAGCAACTGAGTCACGCGTCTGATTGAGATTTATGCGCATTGCTTATCCTTAGGTTTCAATAACCTTGGTGTTAAGAGTTCAGAAAATAAGCACGTCACCCTTCCAGTTACCACATACCCGTCACCTTGAACCATCTTTAAGAAGAAGAAATATCGACAACTTAAAATCAAAAATCTGATTATTGAAAATCCTTTGGAAATCTTTGCGTTAGGCATAAGCCTTGGACTTGTGTGTGCTTGTGTAATTGAAGTAATTGAATCATCTGTAAAATAGTAACAAGTAAGTGCTTTGAACAATCACATAAGGCTCACATAATTTCTAATCATGCAACCTAAACAATTAGGCAAATAAACTATAACCAACTAGAACACTACGTCTAATGTCCTATCTTATAGGCACGGCTCTGATACCAGTCTGTAACACCCCGGCTAAAGAGGAAACGCCTAAGTGTGACGTACAAATTGCTCAAAACACATGCGACACTATTAAGTGACAATATTATCATTAATTCATTCAAAGGAATTAAGTGCACAAGTTTATCAAATGAACAAATGCAAGGGGAAATGAACAAGACAAACATTTTCTTGTTTATTATTTAGATAACCTAACTTCTAGTATCTTTGTCATTTCATCCTCTAATAATTGTACCCGTAACATATATATATATAAAATAATGTCAACTAACTTAATAGTTAGTGAGTACACACAGTTTAAATAATATATAAAAACAATACAATTCCATGAAAACTTGTGAATTGCACATAAGGGTTCTTTACACTAGAATCAATGGTCCATGAGTGTAAAGAATAAAAGAAGGTTTTTTCCAGTTGGGATTGTGCATCAACGTACTCAGATCGGAGTCCTTTTTCCACTAGAAACAATGGTCCTGAGTGCAAAGGGGGGCGTATGATCATACATATCGAAGAAATCCATGCACGTAATATTTGAGCAAGTAACAAGTAAACACACAAGTCCATGTAACGAATTGTAGTTTGTAAATAATGAGTAAACGAAATTGTAATTTGGATAGAATATATATGCTACCCCCAAAAGTAGTAAAAGAGTAAAAATGGGGTGTGAGAAATTCACCTTTGATATTGGAGACAACTTGAAATAATATCCCAAAGCGAGTTAACAAACGAAGCAATTGAATCTCACGAAACTATATATAATAACGAAGATACAAAATCAATGACTAGCTACCGGAGTTATAAAGTTAATTAACTAATGGCAAAAGGAGACTTGGGGGAGTTCTTTATTTAAAATGAGTTTAACAAAAATGAATTAAAGTTTATATAAATCATTTGATATTTATTAGTTGAAGAATGATTTGTAGATAGAATAAGTATAACCTATTAATATAATATTAAATAACAATATTAATAACAATTTATGATTAAACGTTTTATTTTTATTCTAGTAACATAATTAATTAATTTACTAATTAAAGAAATTATAGATATTAGTTTATGTTGAAATAAAATAAGCAATAATTAATTTATTCAGTTATTAATTTAAAGATATGAAGTATGTTATATCTATTGTGAAATACTTTAAATAAAAGAAATTTTTATAAATCATCTTATTGAAAAGAAAGTTTATAAGTTAATGATGATCAACAAATCATAAGATTTAGATAAATATATACTCATGCTTGTTAATAACTAGGTTTGATCCAAGATTAAGAAAAATCATAGTGTTTATCTTGAATATCCATGATCATAATGATTCTTAAAACCAAAATAAAATATTTTTATGATAAAAGTAACATGATCATGAAAAACAACTTATGGACAAGTATGAACATTCAAGATAAATATAAAAAAAATATCTATAAAATGCATGAAATTTTAGAACTTACTTATTAGTGCTTTCAATATTAAGAAAATAATGGATTGAGGTGTGAAAATAATGGAAGATTTGTCCTCCTTTTATAGTAAAAATATAGAGTTGTTATGTCTTATGGAATTTATAAAAATTAATCATATTTAATATAATTAAAACACAAATTAAAATTTTTTTAATGGGGTATTCAAAAGTAGTAGTAGTAGTAGTAGTAGTTGTTAAATAATAATTCTAGTAAATTGCATGAGACATGTACATAAATATTTGATGTTATTATGAATGTTTTAAAATAGTATGTAATACTACAAGGGTGGTGAAAATTATAATTGCATAGAAATGATCACGTAAAATACATTAACGAAAATTGAGATTAATTAATAATATTATAAAATATATAAATTTAAATAGAAACAAAACTGAAAATTAAGAACGGGTCGGGTTTTCGGGTTTAAAAATTAACGAATGTTACATGATTCACAACTTTTAAAAATTTCGTCCCGAAATTAAAATAAAAATAAAAATTTTAAAAGAAAACGACTAATGTAGTTGTTAAAAGTTTAAACATTTATAGACACACATATTTAAATAAAAAAAATAACGCCGATCTGTAAATGAACCGAAAGATGCCACAAATGTGAAATATGACAAAGACACTTATATATAGGATGTACCAGCGGCGTATCCACCATGCTCTTATAATATTGCATTTGCCCTATTTTTCCAAAATCATTCCAAGTTTCGAGTTATTGAAAGCAATCGTACTTACTATGTTTTTCATGCGAGGACTTGGGTAATTATGTGTCGACCAATAATTAGCTTTATCGTCGGATGGTCCATATAATCCGTCTCATTGTGTGGGTTTTAAGATATAAACAATAAATACAATAGATTTTTATTTGAAAACTTGGAAATCAAGCACGATGACTATTAAAAATAAAAAAACATATATAAACAAATCTTTGAGATCAAGGATAACGCGGACAGATGATGTCAAAAGTAAATAAGCAAAACTATTGAACAAAATAAATGATGTTATTGAGGTTCAAAATAAATAAATAAATAATTGAAACTTTCAAAGTCGGTAATACCGCTATAAATGCAAACCTTGAGGTTCAATAATAGTAAAATCGATGAATAATACTTTTGATTCATGAAATAATATGGAAATAAGGAAAACCCTAGGTTATCAATATCAACACGGATAAAACATCGAAGTCATGAACATCACAATAATTAGTTGTAAACAATGGCGTATATAATAACATGGCAATTAAATGTAGAATTGGGCTAACAAAATATCAACACGTAAATCGAAAACTTATTGGCATAATATAGATAAATGATATCGAAATATCAAAATAGTTTGAGTTCTTGGAGTCAAACAACGTAAAACATCAATTTGAAACTTCGTTTAACGAATGAAATTCCCCATAAACATTAATTTTGAGTAATAACAAGATTAACCAAGTATATACTTGAAACTTCAAAATCAAAGCTAAACATTGGGTTCAGATTGACGAGACAATAAGAAAATAATTCGGTGAAACATTTGATGAAAAGAGAACTAAACAAATAATCAAAACAATTCGTTCAAAAGTAATATAAATGTACCTAAGCAAGTTTGAAATCCCAACTTCCACTAAACGATTACGTTTATGGGAAATCGGTCATAAAACGCGAGATTGAGATAATAGTAAACAAATTTAGCATTGCAACCATGAATGACAACGAAAATGGCTCAGCAATCACAAATGGCCAAACTCAATTATAAACTTCATAAATAACCCTCGAAAGGATTTGACACATAAAATTTCTTTGGTTATCTTAAAATAGAATAATGTATATACAAATATACATAAAAAAAGAAAAGAAAATAACCGTAACACCCCAAAAATATTCTAATATTAAATAAAGAAAGCTGCGTTAAGTTGTCGTGTGTTAAATAATTAATTAGTATTAAATAAAGAAGAGTAATGGGCTTGGATAATTAAAAAGGATTAGAGGGTAATGGGTCTTAGGTCCATGGGCTTTAAGAGATATAAATATCCCCTTAAACCATCCTACAACCCTAATCCTCATTCCACCTTTCCATATTTGCCTACACACTCAAAACCACACATACACCTACACCATATATTCGGCCGAGAGAGAGAGAGAGTGAGATCCGAGGCCAAACGAATGCTAGTTGGTGATTAAATCGTTATTTACACGAGCTATATACAAGATTGAGGGATCATAAACAAGCTAAACGAGACCAAACAAATACGTAAAGGTATGTTTTGATCTTAAAGCTTACGTTTTAATAAACGTTTAGTCTTGAAACTTGAATCTAGAATAGATCGGGTATAAATGAAACATAAAGTTGTGAAGTTGATACTAAAACGAACTTAATGGACTTATAATCATGTACGGTCTGTCTAAAAATGAACCCTAGATCTAGTTGGAGCATTTTAGCTTAAAAGATCCAAGCTTTACGTTTGTTCGGGTCAAGTTTGGACCACAAACGGTCAAGTGAATGCTTGTGGTTAAGAACGAAACATTGTAAATGGATTAAGATCACAAAAGCATGCGCTTTGATCGAAAAATGAACATGGACAGCAGCAGTTCGCTTGCAAGCATGTTCGCCAAGCAAGTCGCTATATAAGTTCTTGTTTACATAAGTTCGCCATTGTTAAGTTCGCCTCATACAAGTTCGCCTGATGACAAGTTCGCTTGATGCTAGGTTCGCTTAATGTTAAGTTTGCTTAATTTTAAGTTCACTTAAAAACTAAGTAAAAGTAATCTGATACAATAGAATGAGTATTGATACATGAAATTCATATACAATTAGCAGAGCTCAATTAAAGAAGGGGTTAACAATTAACGGAGAAAGAAACAGGATCCAGGTGAGTTTCTAGCCCCATTTCCTTGTTATGTTTTCGGGGTTGTGTGCATACTCGATGTTAATACACTTAACTTAAATGGTAAGTGTATGCCATGTATGATTTATATGTTATGTATGTATATCTTAAATGTGAATGAAAGCTTGTCGATACATGAACGATCTTCGGATATGCACGTGTCGACAGGGGAGGTATGTATATCATAGTTGAATGTGAGTGATAGATATATGTATAATGTATGGATGTGTATGAATGATTAAAGAAAGTATATGTATATTATGGGTATGTAAAGACAGTATGCACGAAGACGAAGAAAGAGGGATCAGACCCAAATAATATCTGAGATAGAGAAGAAAGGGATCAGACCCTAATAATATCTGAGATAGATAAGTAAAAAGGGATCAGACCCTAATAATATCTGAGATAGACAAGAAAGGGATCATACCTTAATAATATCTGAGATAGAGAAAGGAAAGAGGGATCAGACCCTAATAATATATGAGATAGAAAAGGAAGGGATCGGACCCTCATGATATCCGAGATAGAAAAGGACAGTAATTTATATAGTATGAAAGTAATAAAGTATGAACGTATGTATGAACTTATGTAATGAAAGTAAAATTAGTAAAACAATTATCATGTATCTTCGGATTCATAATTGAAGGCAAGTGTATGTATGGTATAATGTGTGATTAACTAGAACTCACTCAGCGTAGCTGACTTTTAGTATGCACGCAGGTTAACAGATTGAGACAGCTGGTTTGAGATGGACACATGGCAGGATTGAAGAGGCTGGCATCTGAATATTGTCATGATGATTTGAATGTTATAATTTATGTTACGTTTTAAAAGACAAATTATGGATAATTGTAATGAATGGTTGATGTTTTATATTATTCCGCGAAAGTTTTATTTAACTCTGATATTTAGAACTGTGTTTATGAGTAATTCCAACACCAAATGTAGGGCACCGGTAACGGGGCCTTACAAGTTGGTATCAGAGTAAAGTTCAAGAGATTTAAGCATCCTACATGCTTAGACTCAAACAAAGAATGTGATTTAAGAAAAAAAAGAAAGAAGATGCCAGTTCAAGATAGCCATGTGTCACTCAAGCAAGCTCAATAAAGGTAAAGTGTATGGTTAAATATGTATGTTAATGTTAGCTTAATTGCTAAAGAAAGGATATGTGAATGTTAGGGATAGGATTATTTGACTATTTGATTGATTAACTCTTTAGAGTAGAACCAACACAAATAGAATCATAAAGGGAAGTGTATAGGACACGGAAAGTAACGTGATCAGCTAATCACATATGTCCACTGTTATTACTTGTTAGCCTTACTATCCTTGTACTAAATAGTTCCTTGAGTGATGACGTTTGTGTTTTCCTTTCCATAATACGATGGTTGGATCTAGGGTAGTTGTTGGAGAAAGAGGCCGCACTCGGCGTCATGGCAGGCCTCGTGTGTCCAACGACCCTCGGTAGAAACAACTTCCAACACAGGAGGTGAAGGAAGCGCAGCTGGAAGAAACCCTAACAACAATGAAGGGGTTCAGCTAGATCCATTAATCCAAGCAGCTATCATTCAATCCGTAGCCACTACTGTAAAGAACATGAATCCGGAGAGGTCTGCTAGAGACCGAGAAAGAACTGCTGAAAGGGCGGAAGGAGATGGTAGTAAAGATGATGAAGGAGTGAGGGAGGCTTCTAGTGTGGTAAAGTCTGTGAAGGTTGATGTTAGAAAGAGGGGCCGAGGTGGTTGCAACTATAAGTCCTTCAAGGGTTGTGACCCGCCGAAGCTGACTGGTTTAGGAGACGCAATCACTACCCTTCAATGGATAACCGCCATGGATAAAATTACCCGCATTAGCGAGTTCCGTCCCGACCAAGCCGTGGGTTATGCTACTCAATCATTCGGTGACAAGGCTATGTATTGGTGGGAAAGTGTGGAACAGAGGAAGACCCGAGAAGAGATCAAAGCGATGAAGTGGGAGGATCTGAAAGAGCTGGTGATGAAGAGGTTTTGTGCTGACGCAGAAGTTGAGAGGGCGGAGATGAAGTTTCTGAACCTGAAAGCTGGGATGATGACACATTGTGAGTATACCACCGAGTTTAACCGAATGTCTAGGTTGGTGCCCGATATGGTTAACACTGAGGCTAAAAGGATCAAGTGCTTTGTGAGAGGATTTCTACAGAGAGTTTGCACGCTAGTCATGACGAGTAAACCTGCTACCTTTGACTCTGTTGTCGAGCTCGCAGAGATGGTTTATGCAGACCTGGCTGCTCATGATGTTGTGGTGGAGGAAGAGAAGAAAAATAAGAAGTGGGTCAATCCTGTTAAACGACCCGGTACTCAAATGTGGAACCCTAAGAACAAGCAGCCGAGAGTTTGGGAGAAGAGGTCGTGTAAGACATGCGGAAAGATGCACGGCGGTGAGTGCAAGTGGGGTAAGGGATCTGATGTCTGTCATAAGTGTGGTAAGGCTCATGGAGGAGAATGCAGGCTAAGGTTGAATGCCTGCTATAAAAGTGGAAAAGTGGGACATTATGCTCCCGATTGTACTGCAAAACCCGGATGTTACAAGTGAGGTATGTCGGGCCACTTTGCTAAGGAATGCACTGATGGGGGAGTTGGAGGAAGTGGAAAGAATGATGCGGATCAGACTAGGACAAGGACCAGAGCTTACATGTTAACCCAGGAGCAAGCCAAGCAGATTCCAGATGTTGTCACAGGTACGTTTCTAGTAAACGGTATTTCCGCTTCAGTATTTTTTGATTCGGGTGCAAACAAAAGTTTCGTAGCCACGCCATTTAGTAAATTAGCAAAAATGAAATGTTGCCGAGTGTCTGAAACTTTTATAGTAGAAACCACTAGTTACACTTCGGTTAAAGTAATGAAAGTGGTTAAGGACTGTAAGATAGAATTGGAAGGACATGAGTTCCCTGTTAGTTTGTACGTTATGACCTTAGGAGGGTTCGATGTGGTTTTGGGAATGGACTGGTTATCTGAGTATGAAGCTCAGATCGTGTGTAAGAGTAGGATAATAAGATTAAAGTCATTGGATGGTAGTGCGGTAACAGTTTATGGTGATAAAGAAAGTTCAGGGCTTAATGTCATTTCGATGATGAAAGCCGAGGGTTTGTTAAGGAGAGGGTGTGGTGCCTACCTGGCGTATGTTGTCAACGCTACGGCCGAGACTAAAGAAATGAAGGATGTTCCTATCGTGCGAGACTACCCAGAAGTATTGCCTGAGTATCTTCCGGGGTTGCCGCCGGAGCGAGAGATAGAATTTCAGATAGGCCTTGTACCAGGAGCCCAACCCGTCGCGAAAGCACCTTACCGTCTAGCACCGTCCGAGATGAAAGAATTGATATCCCAACTGCAAGAACTCCTCGATAAGGGTTTTATTAGGCCGAGTGTTTCCCCATGGGGCGCACCAGTGCTATTTGTTAAGAAGAAGGATGGAAGCATGAGAATGTGCATTGATTATCGTGAGTTGAATAAACTTACAGTAAAGAATAGATATCCTTTGCCAAGGATTGACGATCTGTTTGACCAACGAGTTGGTTCTCCCGAATAGATCTTAGATCAGGCTATCATCAGATAAAAGTGAAAGAGGCAGACATCCCTAAGACAGCGTTCCGAACGCGGTATGGACACTACGATTTCCTTTTAATGTCATTCGGTCTAACAAATGCTCCCGCAGCATTTATGGACATGATGAATAGGGTGTGTCTGCCGATGTTGGATAAATCAGTTATCGTCTTCATAGATGATATATTGATTTATTCAAAGAATGAATCTGATCATGCTGAGCATCTGCGAGAGGTATTGGAGACCCTAAAGAAATAAAAGTTATATGCTAAGTTTTCGAAATGCGCGTTCTGGTTAAGAGAAGTACAATTTCTAGGTCACGTGATCAATCCTGAAGGGATTACCGTGGACCCAGCTAAGATTGAGGCAATAACAAACTTGAAGACTCCGCAGAATCCGACTGATATACGAAGCTTCCTAGGGTTAGCTGGCTACCATAGGAGATTCATCGAAGGTTTCTCTAAGATAGCCGCATCGTTGACCGGCATGACCCGAAAGTCGGTTGTATTCAGTTGGGGAAAGTTCCAAGAAGAAGCTTTTGAAGAATTAAAGAAGAGGCTCACGCAAGCTCCAATCCTTGCTCTACCCGACGGTGATGAGGATTTGGTTGTTTGTGCGGACGCTTCGCGTCAAGGTTTAGGTTGCGTATTGATGCAGCGAGGAAAAGTGATAGCCTATGCGTATAGACAGTTGAAAGTCCACGAGAGTACTTATCCGACGCATGATTTGGAGCTAGCTGCAGTTGAGCATGCCTTAAAGATTTGGAGAGACTACTTGTATGGTACCAAGTGTACGATTTACACTAATCATAAAACCGGTAAAGCTAGCGTGGTCGCTGATGCGCTAAGTCGTAAGAATGAGGAAGCCATCGCAACAGTGAAGTCATACCAGCTGATTATAAACTCAAGCCTTTTTGAAGAAATCATCAAAGTGTAGACAGAATTACTAGCAGATGAAGGGTTAGTGAAAACGGAAAGGATTTACGGCCAGCAGGATGAGTTGATGGAAAACACTCATGGAGTTAAGACTAGGTTTGACCGGATGTGGATTCCTCGCCATGGGGATCTCAGAGGTCGAATCTTAGATGAAGCTCATAAATCTAGATATTCAATCCATCCAGGATCCAACAAAATGTACCAAGATTTGAAAATAGATGGCCAGGAATGAAAAATTGATGTGGTGGATTACGTTAGTAAGTGCTTAACTTGTTTACAAGTCAAGCCGAACACCAGAAGCCGTATGGGAAGATGCAACCGCTTGAAATACCTGAATGGAAATGAATATGTTTCACTCATGGAGTTAAGACTAGGTTTGACCGGATGTGGATTCCTCGCCATGGGGATCTCAGAGGTCGAATCTTAGATGAAGCTCATAAATCTAGATATTCAATCCATCCAGGATCCAACAAAATGTACCAAGATTTGAAAATAGATGGCCAGGAATGAAAAATTGATGTGGTGGATTACGTTAGTAAGTGCTTAACTTGTTTACAAGTCAAGCCGAACACCAGAAGCCGTATGGGAAGATGCAACCGCTTGAAATACCTGAATGGAAATGAATATGTTTCAGTAATTTGATTGATACATTGATTGATGATGTATAACAAAAGAAGTGGTCATGAATATTCAATTTAAATCGTGTAAGTTCACAATCAAGTTTGGTTAATTAGGGAATTAATGTTTACTAATGAGTTTGGGCTGATCAAACTGATATTTTGTTTATTACATAAACATATGAGTCAAAAGTATTTTGATAATGTCAAAATCAGTGTTTGAAAAGTTAAAATTGGTTTTCATGAGTATCATGATTAATATTGTTGATTGTTGATTAAATGTGTGTATCTTTGTGTAAAATTTATAAGGTGTATATATCAAAACTCAGATTTATACAAAGATTTGTTTTGAGTATTCATGCATGTGCTTGTTGATTATATATTGCAGATGAGGATGATTCGGACGAAGATGATGATGGTGTTGATAACAATTCATGGATTTATAAGGAAAGGAAGAAAAGTATACAATCAGGACAACGTCCTGATTTATTATCTCTTGATGATTGTATGATTGAGCCTATAATGCAATCGATCAGGAATATCATATATACAATCGGATACGATAGTGGTGATCCTTTAAAATTTTTGGTCATCATCTAAATGTTAAATCTGATTAAGGTTTAAAGAACGAATCTTCAGATGGCTAGAAGGCTGTCAAAACTACATGTGTAGTTTGATAGATCCAAAGTATGGTTGAAGATTATCTGACCAAATCTTCAGGTGTGGTTGGGGAAACAAAGGCTAAGAAAGATGTTGAATCCATCTGAATAAAATTTTTGAAGATAAAGAAAGAAAGATTGAAGATCAAGACCTAGAAATATCCAAGGGGAAGTTTGTTAGTGTATAAATGTCTAATGCTAGGGTCTTGTATGTATTCAAAATAGATTGGAATGTAGTTTTGTATGTTATAGCGCATAAGTCCATATGCAGCGCATATGTACTTATACGGCGCATAAAATATGCGTTGTATATGCCATATGTGCTATCCAAGTCTATAAATACTAGACTTATGCGTTATGTTTAGAGGTTGTTGATTCCAAAGTACTTGAGTTAAAATATTGTAATATATGTTATGTACTGAAATTGGTTTGATTAATATAAAGAAGAAGAGATTAAAAGGACTACATGTGCTCAATTCATCTCCTTATGAATTCCACGCATAATGTTGAAAAGTAGATAGTATTCTATTTTCATATTGATCCTACATGTCATTGGCAAGTGTTCTTTCAGAAGTTTTATCATTTAAAACCCCAAACTCAAGCTTAAGCGAGCGTTCATTTTAATCGGTCAGGCAATTGATGTAGATCGAGTTCAGTTACGATTTATCCAAAGTATGAAACTTATATAAATCAGGTTTTAAAGAAACCCATGTCTCAACCGAATACAATTTAGTGTAAACGTCTAAACGGGTTAAACTAGTGTTCAGACTTGTTACTACGGAACATGATATTGACCAAGTCCGGTTCCAATTTTCCTTTAACATGAAAATTAATTTCAAAACAGAATCAAAGTAACTTCGGATATTTTAAACAACTACAAACAAGCAAAAACACTCTAAATGAGTCTTAAACGAGTGTTTGGTTCAAGTTAGCTAGAGGCTTGATATAAGCACCAAAATCAGTTCCTACATGTTCAAAATATAAAAAATGAACTTAGAAAACTTATCACAATAGAAGTTACATGAGTTTGAGCGCTTAAACGAGAAAATCCCAAAACTTGACCAAAATAACCTATAAGTACAAAAATATGAAATCAGATGGTGAAACACCTTAGTCAAAAGAAATTGAAGAAGGGATTTATTCCAATATAGTTATAAGACATAAGTCAACAGAAAATTTAACATCTAATTACCCGAATCGGATTGAAAGCAAGCTTTTGCTACTATTTGACTTTAAAAAGTTAACTGTTAAGAAAGTGAGAAGTAGCTTTGCAAATCCGAAAATTAGAGTAAGGAATTGAAATGAGCAGCAAGGGAGGGATGATGAATGCTTATATTGATAGGAGAAAATGGTAGATGCAACTACTAAGGTTTAGTGGCTCTCAAGCACTTTGCTTTTTGCATATAAGGTGATTGGTTGACTTTAAATCAAAGTAAAAGAGAGTTCATTAAAGAAAATCTGGAGATAAAAATTATATTTAGAGCTTGGTAAATATTATGGGTCGGTTTAGGTTAAATGGGATGGGAAAGAATTGAGTTTGGATGCTTAAACGACTAAAACGTAAAAAAACGATTTTTTATGGTCTAAAGTCTCGTCACGCGTCGCTATGGGTTTGTAAGCTCCCCATCACGAAGCGCTATAGGTGGAGTTTGGCCATATTTTTAGTTTTTGATATTTTTAACCCATAACCTTCCTAGAATGCGATTTCGAGCAAGAATTAAGCGAATTAAGGCACGATATTGACATTATAACAACGTGACAAGATCATAAACTAAATAAACCATGAATTCATTATTTTATTAATAAAATTGCATCCAAAATACAAAACCCGGGTCGGGTATAAAAATACAAATACAACCCAAATGACAAATGTCACAATATGTTAAATTGCTTGGGCACAATGTATGATATCAAGTATGATATTCTTAGCGGCAAAATAAAGAAATATGAGACAAATTCTATTTATATTACCTAAACAAAATTGCATATTTAGTCTTCATCTTCACGTTTTTTTGACGTTGATGATACTATGTGTCAACAAATGTGTATTATTTTGAAACAAATTATCATGAATTTAAAACCTAAAATATGGCATGGACAATGTAAGTACATATAAGATCCATCTTTGACCATATGAGCTATCGATAAACTTGTTTGTTTTATCGTGTCCGATTTCTCCTCCTTAGCTAACAATCCGATCAACTCTTTCAGGTTGTGTAGTATACTCGGTGCTGAGAAAATTCTTGTACTCTTGCTCATATATATAAAAGAAATTTCCAGTAGTCATGCTTTTCCTCTTCAACTTGTTAGTGTTGAGGAATTCATTTCTTACAGAAAGTATGCTTATAGAGAAGATGTGAACAACCTCCGAAACCCTCAGTATGAATGACACTCAAAACTTTTGGGGACATGAAAACCCGTAATGAAAATCCGGCCAAGTTTTGATTTAAAAAAACTTATTTTTAGACTAGCTAACTATGGTTCTGAATTAGAAAATGCGCATTAACGTCATATCCCAACTTCAGCACATATGACTTGTGGAATATACGCTTCACAACTTCCTCCGTTGTTTGGGGACACTCTAAAAGTTAGCCGAGCCCGTAATCAAATATGTGGTATCTTCAATTCATAACTAGTCACAAAATGAGATGGAATGTTACATGAAATACTAAATAGTAATTAGAAACTTCCATGCCAAAACCTTCTAGGATTTCATCAATCTCAACAGGAACCTTTAAAATAAGAATTAGGTTTAGAAATCCGATAATCGATGGTAACTAAAGGTTAGAGCGAAGACTACATTCTTATTTTTTTTCATTGACGCGGCAATCAAAATCAGTATAAAATGCTTCAATTCTAACCATGTTCTCCGATCAATTAACAATCGCACCTAAATCGCTATCTTATCGGAGGAGTGAAAAAGAAGGAGGTGGGTTGCCCTAAATGAAAGTCTTTTATATCATAAGCCAAATTCCGATTAGTAGGCCCGTTTCTAGTCTTTCTAAAATCCGACTTATAAGCAAAAACCCGTAATCAACAACCCAGAATCTCATACGCATCATTTATAATCTAAAAGCAGTATGATAACTTTTTGTTGATTATATTCAAAGGTTAACCATGGTTTGACTCTTTTAAGTACTTTTGCTTAATTGAGTATTTCCTCGCCAACATCACGTTCCATGATTTTGGTGATAACCTGTGTCAGCAAATGTGGATTCTTCGTAAACAAATTATCATCAACTTAAAAACGAAAATATGACATGGATGGTGTAAGTACCTATAATTCATCTTAGTTGATTCTATTTATAAAATCATTTTTTTCGTCGTCTGATTCTTCTTATTGCTGCACAGCCAAACAACTAAGTCAGCTTGTATAGTATATATTCTTTGGCATTGAAAATTTATATTACAGTTAGCTATACATAAAAGCAATTTCCGCTAATTATGTCTTCATCTTTGATCTTTTCAAAATAAATTTAAAAAATTAATAAGAAATAGGGTTTGAAGAAAATGTGTTAGTGTGGAACGAATTCATTTCTTACATCAGCTGTGCTAATAAAACTCCGAGCAGCCTCGCGCGTCTTTGGCTTATATGAAAGCTGAAACTCTTTGGGACACGAAATCCCGTAATAACGCAAATATATTCCTTTAAACAAAGAAATTAAAAATGAATGAGAATCTTTATATATGATAATCACTTAATCATATATGTGTGTAAAGTCACACAAACTACATTTCTAATGCATGCAAGCTATTGAATAGGGTCGTTAATCGAATCCGTTAATGGTTTAATCGGATCGAATTATTCGAATTTGCTAATTTTTGGATCTTATGTGAAATCCCATATGTTAAATGTTACACGCCTACTTGAGTTAAACAGATTACCGCTCAAACTTAAAAATAGTCTAAAATAGTGTGTCACCTGACGCGTTTGTGCCGGGGCACATTGGTAAATCGAGCGGTTGGTAAAACCTAAGCATTTTCGGTCCCGAGTGTGGGGATGGTAAGTCGACGCGAATTCCTTCGGTTTCGATTACTTGTTTATTATACATCGGAACTAAACAAAAAAAAATATAAAAATTGAGGTTGACCAATGGGGGTGGCGATCTCGAGCATTGGTAAAACCTGAGCGTTGTCAATATCGGGGGTTGATGGTGGCGAGTCTACGCAAATTCGATTGGTATTCGTCGCGATTGCTACGTTAATTAGAACAAAATAAAAAACAATTTGGCATTTGGTCGTTTCTGTTAAGTTCGTTACAACCTTGGAACTAAAACAAAATACGGCGAGTCTACGCGAATTAGGTCGGCAACCGTCACGTTTGTTACGATATCGGAACTAAAACAAATTGGCATTCTATTGATTTACGTTATTTTCGTTTACCGAAACTAAAAAATAAAACTTTAACAATAAAAAATACTAAAGTGACAACTAAGGTGCCGTCAAATGACCTAATTGGGCACTTGCGGCACCAAAGTACTCTTTTATATATATTAGTAATAGTAATAGTAATGTATTGCATGTTACATGCCTATTTGGGTTTAAACGGTTATCCGAATAATCTGTTACTCTTAAATTTTCATATTTGATTCTGAACCGAATATCCGAATAATTAATTTGGATTCATTAGGTTCGAACAAAATATCCAAACAAAAATCTACCATTGGTAAAAAAACCACATGACTCAACCTGAAACCGTTTATAAGATGAAGTCTTTGAAACCTCAACGACTTATAACGGGTATAACTGGCTAGGTATTATTGCTAATCATGTGGTGTTATTAAAAATAATAAAGTTCAAAAATATGACGTTAGTTTTTTTTTTCCATCCTATATTTTTCGTTTTTATAGATTGTTGCTAGAAATAAAACACTTAAACTTTCTTGAACCGAATGAATTCAAACCCACTTCTTTTCATGTAATTATGTGTCTTTAGCTTTTCCTAGCCATCATCCATTTATATAATCCTTATGTTATCCAAAACAAATAAAGTTTTGATGAACCTTTGTGGTGATTTTCTACAAATTGATGATCACAAATTTATATTTATTTACAAAAAGACTTAATAAATATGTTTCGGCTTTATATAAGTTTATGTTTTGGCAAAAACTAGTCCCTGAAATTTGAAATATTGCACATTTGACAAAAATAGTTTCGTCTGTATATTTATTAATTAATCTTGACATAATCTGACAGCTATATGTATGTTTGTCAAAACTAGCTGCTAGTTTTAGCTGGCAGTTGGTGGTGGATGATAGCTTGGTAACTGTAACTTTTATATATATTTAGATGTTTAGCAGAGTAGCTGAAGCTTTTTATAAAATGTATAAATTACTAAAATGGACATAATTAAAAACAATAATAGTAAATTTATTTATTTTAAAAGATTAATTAATTAAATTAAAATACTAAAAACTTGTAGCTCCTTCTAAACGCTATTAGTAGAAGCTTTAAGCTTTAACATTTTTTTTCTGATCTAAAAGCTTCAAGTTCCTTGAGTCAAACAAGTCTTTAATTATGATGTTTTTCTTAACAGTTTAAAAACTAAAAGCTCTTAAAAACTTCCTGTCAAACATACACATAGCTTAAATATAGCTCAAGTATGACATATTTTACTATTTAAAGTCAGAATTATCATTTCTAAAATGTCATCAAAATTATTATTTTCTAATGTGTTGGTTTTTCTTAAAAAGTCTTTATTTATCAAATGATCGTTTTATACCTATTAATAATATGTTATATACTTTATTTTATACTTGACCTAAAAATTATAGATGAGAAACAGAAATAACTCTTTTTAAATAGAGAACTGGAGAACCAATAAAAATATATTTTAATTTAGTTAAAAAAACTTTTATATTTTTCATACTTCTTATATGTGGTTCTTTTTCACCGAAAAAAATAAAAAATAATAAAAAAAACAAACTAGTTGATTGCAAATATGCAATACACCAACTTTTTATTATTATATATGTGCACGAGTATGTATTTTATTTGTTTAATAGTGTTGAATATCATAAATGCAATTGTTTGTATTGTATATGTGTAATAGTATTTATTATATGCAAATATTAAAAAAAATCGATATAATGTATATGCATTAGTGTTGTATTACATATATGCAATAATGTATATTGCATACAATCAATAGTGTTGTTATTTGCATGTATTCAATTGTTTATATTGTATACTACAATTGTGTTGTGTTTTTATGCAATAAAAAACTATTGTATGCACACCATTGCTATATGCACTGCATCAACAGTTTTTTTTAAGAATAATATCAATTTATAAGAAGGATGAAAGAAAAAAATTAATAAAATATTTTTTTCTAAAAAGTTAAAAATAATTATTTATAAATTCTCTAGTTCTCTATTTAAAAGATGAATTCTCT